>NC_043763.1:13198393-13398393 GCF_902148845.1 Salarias fasciatus
GCTGAGCAAGGAAAAGATGGGTGAATGGTGAAGGGAAGACGACAGGAGGGACAGAAATAGGCTGGAGTGCAGATGGGGGAGGGGGGAAGTGATTAAGCATTTGAGCGAGCTTGTGATTGAGTGAGACGAAGAGTGACCCCGCAATCAAGTTTTTGTCAGATTTACACTGTACTGTACATGAAAGACACTTTATTATGTGTGAGGAACAAATTGTGATGTAATTGCTCTTGTCAACACGAACGATCAAAGAGGGATTTCTGTCTGAGCTCTAATAGTTTCATACGGCGAAAGAGAAAGGCCTGAATTTTAGTCATAGTGCAGAACAGAGATGCACTGTTATCTGACACTGGCTGGAATACCAGCAAACAAATCCAGAAAATACCGAAAATCTCATGTTGCTTTTACTTCAAAAGCAGCTGTTTTTCTGTGCCGGTGATCGCGGACGTGTCCACCAGTGTTGGGCTTGACTGTAACATTTCGGTGAGACAAAGCGAGGCTCTGCAGCCTTCCTGGGAGTCGAGGGAACCACAGCATTAGATTACCAGTGATGTGATGTGATTTGAAATGAATGGTAATGTCTCTCCATGTCGGCTGGAAATGTTGGGGAGTGGTAGCTGGACTGTTTTCCACATCTGCTCTATAAAGCGATCGTGTATCAGCTCACAATCTATGCAAATCACCGGAGGGCAGGAAACACGACTTTTAAGTGGGCTTTTAGTATCACAAATAGTCACAGATGGTTTCAGTGTCGTACATTATTGTGTCTGGGGATGTTATTATTTGCCAGTGACTCAGTTATTTCCAATTTTGTCCAACCCTGAAACACGACTGAACAAGCCTGTAGTCCTGGCATGGGAGAAGGAAAAAGGAAAAAAAAAAAATCTATAACTCGAGTGTGAAGAAAAGAGCTGTTGGTGTCGAGGATTTGGAGAAGGAGTAGGTGGACCGAGCTGCTGCACTTCTGTGAAGGTATAATTACATGGAGCGAGCTCTGGCCGGGAAGGCGGTCGTCAACTTCATTAGCAAGTCCCATGTTAACGCAGTGACAAATGGCCGGCGCGGGAGAGGGGCTGATTAGATTGAAATAGATCATAGAAGACACAGATTAGCTCATATTAGCCTCATACAGGACCTCTCATTATTACCCAGCTGGCCTGTGCTCCTGTTCTGAGGTGAGCATTAGCTCCCCGGCCCCCCCTTCCTGTTCCTCCCTCTGCGCCGCCGCCGCCGCCACCGCCGCCTCCTCCTTTTCCGACTGTAGACATTGCAAAGTACTGTGAACGCTCGGGGAGAGGCGTAGTGGCCTGTATTAATGTAATCCGCTGCACCTCGCACTGCCAGCTCAGCACACTGCAGCCTCCCCATGACAATGGGAGTAATGGGAACAGCTCTTACCTATTATCACAGCTCACTGTTCGCTGGGGGGGACATTAACCTGTGGAACTCAACATGTACATCTCCCTCGCCATGACAGTCTGCTGCAGCCTGATTTTTTTTTTTTTTTTTTAACACAGCATGAAGAAACTGAGCCACCAGTTCTGTATCTGTTGTTATTCCAGGGGGAATCTATCTTGGAAAAAAAAAAATATTGGGAACATTTCTTTTTCCACAGCTAAGAAAATTATGTTTTGAAAAAAAAAAAAAAACACGCACACACACAGACACACACAGACACACACTTGCAAGGTGCTGCTAATCTTTCCACCCTGCAAATTAACAAAAAAATGTAATTAACCCACACATCCCTGAGGCATGAAATGAAAACACACAAACACAAACATCTTTTGTACACACATCAGGTTGATCAAAGAGTGCTTTCTGAATTTATTAAGATCTGAAAGACACAAATAGTCTGCTGAAACTGTCCTGAAACTAAACTTTCAGCTCAATCGGTCGGCAAAGATTGTATGGAAATGGCAAATATTGTGGATCAAAGGCTTGAATGTGATGATGAAATGAAGGGCACGGTGATGAAATAAAGAAATTAGACTTCTTAAGAAATATATGGTAAGAACTGGAGTCAGCTGAACTTTTTTTTTCTTCTGAAGGAGACTGAACTTTGTTTTAGAATTTTTAACCAGACGGACGTTTACAAATCAAGAAAAACACACATAAATGATTCATCAGTTGCCACATGAATTATTCTTTGAAATAAAATGATATGGAATAGGTTTTCCTCTGAATCTTATGTACTTTATAGAATCTGCATTCTGAACTGGACTAGTTAACTGTTGTTACACATTATTCATCATTGTCAAATTAGTTGTGAAGAGACGCTGTAATTATCACATAAATGAACCCGTGGCTGAAAGAATAGCCTCTATTGCAGCAGACAGTTTGACTTACGTGTTACTCCAAATTAGGATCACATTTCTCTTAAAACCTTATTGCTTATTGCAGTAAAGCGGCAGTGCGACTTGTCACTCCTCCCCCCTGCTGAGAGTTCCTCTCAACATGTTGCTTTTTATTATGAAGGGGATAAACATGTTGGGAGCCGTCCTTAAGCTTTCCAGTCACCCTGTCATCTTCCTTCATTTTGTGTGGAGTTCTGCCTCTTCGTGTGGTGAAATCACGAATTCACACTGCATATAATTGTGCAGATGGACTCTATTTCAAACATTTTTGCTTTGAGAAATTGCATTTAGACTAAGACCAATTGGACTTTTTTTTCAATCTGAAGTTCAAAGCATTCATAATTCCACTTTCATAACACTGACATTGCTACTGTGGAGACTATTTCTACTTTGTGTGTTTATAGAGGTACTTTCTGAACTGTCATATATTCATCTGCATTTCCATGATTGTTGCTAGAAATTTGTGAGGTCTGCAGTTTTCACTCTCTGGATACTCTGGGCTCACAAAATTCAAAAACATGGATTTGAGGGTAATGAATGACCTTTTTTTTGTCTCTTCCTGGTCTCCACCGATTAGAAAAACATCATCTTGGTTTAATATTACTCCAAATTCACCCACTGTATGCTAACTTTATGGGTCATTTGACAGTAGCAGTGGTGAACAATCAGTTTCTAACAGATTTCTTTTAGATTTAAGAGTCAAAGTTGTGTTTCTGTCATCACGGAAAGCCACCGTCACACCCAGCCTCGTCCTTTGATCCATAGCAGTACAGATTAGTGCAGCTCCAATTGTCACGCAACTGAAATCCAGTGTGATTGTTTAAATGAAATATGCAAAACGACTACTCTCACAGCTGTATTTGCCTTTAATTGTTACTCTCTCTCATGAGCTGTCACGTCGTCCCCACCAGCAACGGCATGATTAAATAAAGCGTTTCCTTTTGACGTCGTTTTAGAATTCATCCGCGCAGCAATTGTCAAACACTGGAGACATCATGGGAATTTTCAGTGGCCAATCAGACTCTGTCGCTGACAAAATGAGAAGAAGTACAATAAATGCCAGCAGCCTCGCTGTCAGTTTTGTACCTAAACAATCTGCGTGCCATAATACCGCTGACAAACAACACGTCTCCACTTTAACAAAAAGCATTCAGCTTCCTCTGTAGATTAGAACAATCATATTGTGTTTTTAATTCATCTGTGGATTACAGTAATTCTGCCTTTTTATCTTTTTTTTTTTTTTTTTTTTTTTTTTTTTCTCTTTTTTCATTGAGTGTTTTCTCCCCTCTGTGAAAATGACTAAACAAACAAGCTGCTCACGTTCTGGCCCACCACAGATCATCTGTCTGTTCTTTGGCTGCTCGTGTGTGTGTGTGTGTGCAACAGGTGCGTAGCGTCAGCTACAGCAGATAAAAGCGACGCGGAATCTGCAGATGCCGGTCGATTCCTCCACGTCTTTTCCATTGTTGTTTATGATTAGAACAAGCTCGTAATGTGTCGGAGGCCTCATCCAGAACTCACTGCGATAATCAAAGACCGAGAAGAAATACAAAAGGAAGAAAGGCTCCAGGCAAACCTCTACCTTGGGAAAGTTTAAATGATTTAAAAGCTCCGTCTCTCCACCAGCCTGCTGCTCATTATGCACCGTGTCCTACTATTGGACCTCATCATTTTCTATAATTGCCCCCATTGGCCGGACTGCTAGCTGGCCTATTTCATCCCGTTCTGCTGAGACATTAAGGGATTCCTCGAGCGACCCTGACCCGTCCCAGGCCCTGTCGTTTGACTGGCAGCCCATTAGCGGAGCATTGATTGGTTGAATCTTGGAATGTGTGAGCCAACCTAATTAGAAGCGAGTCCCTCCTCCCTGAAAGTCAATTGAGACCCTTGGAGGAAACTAAAGTACACAGAAATTAGGCCTTTATTTTAATCCACTTTTAGCAAACTGTTTATTTTTTCGAGCCAGACTGGTGCACAGAGATTCAGAAAGGGAGAGGTGTGTTGTGTTAGCTATCCAAAACTGCACATAGTCCTGAAAAATGTGCAGTACAGTAAATTATGCACATAATAATCAGTCATGTCAGAGCATGGAACTACATAGATATACAGTCACTTGGGTATCGAGTGTGTCTTCCCTCTTTTTTTATCCCCTGACTGACACTTCACCTCGGTCACCTGTACAAA
Organism: Salarias fasciatus; assembly: GCF_902148845.1. Lineage (NCBI taxonomy): Eukaryota > Metazoa > Chordata > Actinopteri > Blenniiformes > Blenniidae > Salarias > Salarias fasciatus. Next base: position 13,202,932 of record NC_043763.1, read on the forward strand.
TCTTCAGCGTCTCAATGGGAGTTGACAAAGCGGATGAAAACACGCCGTACACTCATATGCATAGAATCACTCATCTTAATATATATGTCCCCATTCTCATGAGTACGCGCAGTAGATCATGCATCGCGTTGATGCAAACACACACACATGTTGTAAAACATGCCGGGAGGCTGAGATGTGTGTGTGCGGGTGCGTGTGTGTGCTTTCCTGGCAGCTGCTTCTGCCTACAGCACGTTGGGAGACTATTTGGGCTAATCAGTGCAGCTCTCGGCCACAGATGGTCCTTGACTGAATCCATCCCGCCACTAGTCATCCAGCCTCCTCTATTCATGCGCCACAACAAAGTAATTCTCCTAAAACTTACCTCGACAATTTGGATTTTAATGGGTTTGTGAATTCAATCATGAAAATGAAACCACATTTGTGGTCAGAGGATAGCTCGCTGTGTGTTTTATTTTTTTATTTTTTATTTTTTTCCTTCTTCAGGCTATTTGCTAATGAGATGTGTTGTTGGTGAGGTTTTTGTTATAAGGAATCCGGTGGCAGTGGAAATGACAGTTTAACAGGCTGGCTTAGGAAAAGATTAATATTTGCGCAGCAAAAAGCCGGCATAATGCGTTAGACATCAAATATCACCTCATTGTGTAATTCATAAATAGGTTGGACTTCTGGAATGAAATTCCTCTGGAGCCCGTCAGAGCTGCAGCCGAGGGGATTTCTGTGCTGTGTTTAAGGATTCAAGGTCTTCTTAAGGACACAAAGTTAACCTGATTTGCTGATCGGCCACAGTTCCCCTTGGAAGGGAAGTGCAGGGGAGCAGGTCTGGAAGCACTACGGCCGGCGCACAGATGCTCTGATAAGTGTAATACTTTTCTGAGGTAGCATATAAAATATTGACACCTCATTTAAAAAATACATAAAATGCAATACTGGCCAACTCTAGTCTTCCAGTTCATCCCCATCTTAAATTGTTTAAAACCTTTTTGTGTGTAATAATTTACCACATAAGAGCATTTCTTTGTTATGTCTGCCGTGTTATGAAACGGGACTGTATAATCCAAGCCGTAGGCTCTGTAGTTTGGATTAAATGTTAACTCCTGCATGCCGTACGCGCTGATGTTCAGCTGGTGTGATATTACCATTTCACTGTTGGTGGAGTTGGTTTGTTCAGATTTGTGAAGTTCAGCTCACAGCTGTGACAGTTTTATCAGATTTGCTGATATTTTGAACTTGAACCAAATTTTGGAGGAATTAAAATTTTGACCCGATGACAGCAGCTGATTATTTCAATTTCAAGAAAACTCTTGAGCTATTTTAACATTTGATGAATTTGACTCAGTGTTGCAGTAAGATGAAAGGTCAAAAGACTATCAAGACACAGCAAACAAGCCGATATGTTTAAAGAACAGCTTTATAATTGAAGGCCAACTAACTACATAAAAAAGGGGGAAAAAATAAAGCAACCTCCAGGTGTCGCTTGTAATTGATCATCATTATACAGTTATTAATAAGCACTCTTAGAGTTTATCTTCTTCCACTGCAAATAACCAATATAACAACCAATTATATGGCAACCACTCCACATATCAAGCCATGATAACGTCAGTGATCGTTGGAATGAAGACAGAAGGCGACTTTCAAACTTTCTCCTTTGGAACTCCATCAGACTGTCTCTTCAAAAAAAAAAAAAAAAAAGGTTGTTTTCTTCCTTCTCAGTTTCGGATTCACCAAAAACATTACAGTGAATGTCATTCATGTTCATACTCTCTTTTCATCAAATATACAAAAGCAGGAGGACAGTTTGCCAGAAAGAGTCATATTGGTTTTCTGGACATGTACAGGTTTAATTTTTACAACTACAGAGCAGGCAAAGCCCCGGGCTCTCCCTTTGATCGCCGGCACCTCCCCAGGGGAATCCTGGGCCCGGGGTTGGAAACCACTGATTTAGGTGACTTTGAACATGGGCTTGTTGTTGCCAGACGTGCTGGTTTGTAGAATGCAAAAACTGATGATCTTTTGGGGACGTTCACATGCAATACCATCTGTATGGTGACAGAGGACGGCCGGAAACAGAGAAAAAAAAATAACCAATAAGCAGCAGCTGTTTGGAAGATGTCTTGCTGGTGCCAGAGGTCAAAGAAATGGTCAGACTGTTTGGAGTATGCAGAAGAACAAAGCGAAGCGCCATGACATGAAAAGTTTGTAATAACATCCATACAGGACTGAGTTGAATTTAATGGACCAGAAGACGGCACTGGGTGCAGAGAAAAAGGAAACTGAAGATGACACGCGGCGAGGAGCCAAACGCGTTACTTGGGGACGGGAGTCAAATCAAATAGTTTACCGCAAATCCAAAAACAAGCAGAGTTCGCTGCACTTGTAATCAGTCCGACAGGCAAAGGCACAAAAGGGCAATCCAAAAGCGACATCTAAAAAAAACACGCAAAGGTCAAAACTTAAAACAAGGAACCAGGCGAGACAAAGGGTGGAAAAAAAAAAAAAAAAAAAACCCACAAAGGGCTGGAAACTAATATTAGAGGGCACAAAACACACAATGCAGTGAGGTGATTTGTTCGTTTCTGTTTGTTTAGAGGTGACAAGAACAAAGTTAGTTCTGCCACAGAGAAAAAGGAGCGAGGCACGCCACAATATGACAAAAGCAAACCAAAAAAAAAAAAAAACAAATTAAAGAATGAAACTACAAGTCCAAATCCACAGACGGGACAATTCCTGACAAGGCTACAGAGAAGTGACCCCAACCAGAGGGTTGGAACAGCTTCATTTGGTTTGGCCACAATTTTGCATGATCAACATGAGAATACGGAACCGTCTCGCCTCGTAGTGCATTTTCAAGATGCTGATGGTGGTGTGTTTGTTTGGGACTATTTTCAGGCAAACTGTGGAACCCCATGTACCGAGTGAGTCCTTCCAGAGCACATATTGTTCGTGGGTACGTCCGGCCAGTCATGAACACAGTGAACTAGTCTTTTAATGATTATTTCACAACGTGGCAAAGCTGCAAGCATCACCACTGAACTCAGATGACCTCCAGAGTCGCCAGATTTGGCAGCCGTGTGATGCTGTTGCGCCAAAGCTGACCAAAATCTTTGGTTGCCATGAAGACAAGACGGGGTCCGACCCAGTACCAGCAACATGCTCCTTATGTCGCGGCTGAGACGCGTTTCTGAATCTAAGTGATATTCATTTCAGTCTGTTTTACAAAATGAAGACATTTGGGATTTGTTTAGAAGAATGTTTGTTCTTCCAGCTCATCTGGGAATTTGATCATGTTTTAGGTTTCCTCCTTGTCTGTAAAACAAAAAGGAAAAACGTGTTCATGCGTTCAGTTTCAGCAGGATAGATTACTGTAACAATGTTTTTACAGGTCTTAGCGAAAAAATCAATCAGGCAACTTCGGCTGCTGTCAGAGTCCTGACAAACACCAACAAACTGGGGCAGATCACACCGGTCCTCACAGCTCCACACCGGCTTCCTGTGAGTCGAAGGATGGATTTTAAAATCTTACTCGTGCTGAATGGCCTCGGACCGAAATGTATACAATATTTATTAGTTCCCTATGAAGCGTCCAGACCCCTCAGGCTGTCTGGGACAGGTCTACTGTGTGATCTCAGAACCAGAACCCCCAAAACAATGAAGCAGCTTTTAGTTTATATGCTTCTCACTTGTGGAACAAACATCCAGAACACCTGAGGTTTGGTCCAACTGTCAGCTTTTTAAATCAGGGCTGAAAACTTCATTGTTCACTACAGCATTGTCATGATTGTGATACATTAGTCTTTTTAATCAGTGTGATTTTTTTTCAAGATTCTAAATGTATTTTTACTAGTTTTATTTAAAATGTTCTATTTCGGTTGCCCTTTTTTTATCACATGCTTTTATTTTCTTAACATCTTTTATTTCTGTGATTTTGTGTTTTTATTTGCCTTTGTGAAGCACTTTCAGTAGCTTTGTGCTATACAAATAAAACCGCCTTGCCTCGCCTGTGTTTCTCATGGTTGGCGCCTCTACAGTGTTGTGGTTCATCCTTCCCTTCTCTTATACAAAATAACACACACACGTTCATTTAGTATGGCTTAGTATTACCTTCACTATAATTATCATTTCCCTGACATGCACTTCAGCTTCTCATGACTTTTGTAGTATTTTCCGATATAAAGCACAATGGGTGATTGTTTTTATTATTTTGGTTTTTATTGCTTTTTTGTTTTTCCAGATTTTAGTATCTCTCTCTCACACACAGGGGACACACACACACGTTGCCAAACATATATGCATGCATGCACGCACGGTCGCACGCACACGCACACACACTTGTCTACTTGGAAGACAGAGGCACACACACACACACACACGCACGCGCGCGCGCGCGCACCCGGCACACAAAGACAAACAGGCACACACATGCATGGCGCTGCTGTTGCTTCCAGATAAGTCCCTCTCTGTAGACCACTGTCTTTGTACATCGGGGAGAGCAGACGCAGAGGGTGAAAGGAACCGAGTGGAATGAACTCATGTCGCTAATTTGTTTCAACTCCAAAGACGCGGGGCACATGCCAACTCCAAATCATCTCTACACATTCCCGTTTCTTCACACCCCGTGTCCCACGCCACGCAACCTTCTCCAGCCTCGCTGTACTTATTTGTTTTCCTTTCTTCTCCCTGCCTTTCTTCTTTTGTATCATCTCATTTGTGTCTCGGTCTTCCTCCTTGTTAGTGAGCATTGTGTTAAAAAGGTGATATTAGCGCCTTTACCGCTGAGCCAGGAATACTAACCCGCAGCTCCCTGGCGTTTCAGCAGAATCTGTGTTACCTGGGTTTGTATTGCCAGATTATTCAGGATTACATTTGTACAGACACACACATACACACACACACAGGCACGTCGACATGAACAGCTCCCTCCCACAGGGGAGCGCTCACCCTTACTCACGTTGGCAGTTGTTGTTGGCTCACCTCGCCGCTGAACCACAACGTTCTGAAGCAATCTTTCAGCAGTGTAATTGAAGTTTTGCTTTGGAAATGAATCACTGATGTGCTTTAATAGTGTGGGCTGCATGTTTGGGGACAAATAGGAAATCTGCTGTCTACCTCAAAGAGTCACGTAATATGAAAGGGAGCGAGAGGGAGAGATCAGAGGAAGAGGGGATGAAGGTGAAGCTAGGAGCAAAGGGTGGAGCTGGAAGGATAGAGAGACGCGAAATGAACCAACGAATGAAGAAAGGATTTGCTCACAGAGGGGGGGCCGGGAAGGAAAACAGAGGGCAGGGGGTGATGAGTGAACAGAAGGAGGGATCTCACACAGTGAAACAGACACGGCCCCACTTGCGAAGATGAAGGGCTACTTTAATTGGGTTCCTGATGCCTGCTTAATCCTATTCTCCATATTAATCCCTTACAATGTACATAATCAAAACAAATACCCTCGTGGGGAGAAAACTGTTAATAGAAAACAGTAATACAGATAAAGGGTGCATGTGGGACACCTGTACACAACCTTCAGGGACAGACTAAGGACGTGTCTCAGTCATCGTTCTCCCTCCGCAGTGATTTGGGCACCAAGTGGGGTTTGGAATCACACTTGAGATGCCTAATGCACATTTTCCTCCTCGGATGCATTGTGCTGCTGAAATGTAATTGCACCGCCATTCTATTCTTGAACACGGCTTTATTTCCAATGCAAGACAGCAACAAGTGGAAGCAAGTCACCTTGCCCAAAAATAAAACTCCATCTCAGTGTGTCGGGGTTTTTTTTTTCCTTCTCTTCTGCAGAGAAGCACGTATTCCTGTTACTCCAAACGTTACAGTTTGCCGTGCTGCTGCTTTATCAGCCTGTACAGTTGTGCTTATACTTCACAATGCATATAACTCATTTCACAGCTAATTCTTTTCACTCTCGTGGATTGGATTTGCATGTATTTCTCTGTATGGTGTGCCAGCCACAGTGCCTTTCAAAGAAACGATCAAACTGTTACTTCATTAATAATTTAACCATTTCAGTAAATACAAAAAGTCCTGGAGCTTAATTTTGATATAATTGTGCAAGAAATCATGCTAGTTCTGGAAGAATCCTGAACATTTCTTTCCTGTCATGCAGACTTGCACAGAAATGAAGGACATAAGATGCTCCATCGCAAATGTCAGCCTTCTTTGCATGTAACACATAAACACCAGCTTTTCTGGCATTTGCTGAACACAGTCTGGATCACATTTGACGGCACCCCACAGTGAGCCTATATATAAAAATGTAGCATGATACCAAAGATGATTATGAGGTAGGAAGAGAAAAATGCTGTACTTTGATTATGGGTACTTTTCTGTTATAGGCAGAGGAATGAAGCGTCTTGTTTTCAGAACAGCTTCGACAGCGTTGTGCATTCGGAATTCAAACATTTCGTATATAGGCCACCTTGTGATGAACTTGGATTTTTTTTTTTCAATGATGATCACATTTCACCACATAAACAGACTTACATTTGGAATAGTTTGTACGCTGTTCTGCCCAGCTTCAACAGGTACCTAGGGGAGAGTGTGTGAAAAACCATGCAAGTTTAATGCCGCTGGTTTCTGCTGTAGAACAAAGCCCACTGTGTTGGTTTTCATCTTTTCGCTATATGAAGCAAGTGAAGCATGAGAAGACTTAGGAAAGGTAAGAAAACAGTTTTTTTTCTCTCGACTGTCTCAGATTTGTCAGGAAATCGTGCTGGTATCACACCGGGTCACCCAGCAGCCTGTGAAATGACTTGTTGATCCTCGGAATGCAGCTGTATGTGTGTGTGTGTGTGTGTGTCAGTTAGAGTCACACAGGGGAGAGAAGCAGTGATACTTCTACCTAGAGGTTTTCCACAGAGACCTTTTCATGTCAAACCTCACACTGAAATGACTCTGCAGCTTTACCTCATGCCAAAACCACAGAGAGTGAGAAAGGGAGGGGGGGAAAAAAAGAAAGCAAGGGCAGAAAAACAGAGCATTTGAAGCATCACTGGTGTCTGGCACACAAGGAATTATCAGAAAAAGACCGTGTGGGGACCGATAGGACCACGGCACTACACACTGGCCAGATTTCTGGACATAAAGATTTGCTGAAATGTTCTGCTCTAACGATGGCAAATTAGATCGGGGAAACAGAAGTGAATGCGAAATGAATGAATGAATGAAGGAAGGAGACACCCCCCCCCCCCCCCCCCCCCCCCCCGCATGAAGCCAAATTCGCATGCACAGTAGATCTCTTTTATAGCACTGGCGCTGTCCGTGGTGCTGAAAGGATGTGGTTACACAACGAATAATGTTCTACTTGGACGGCAAGAAGGAGGTGGGAATAAATCTCAGAGGAAAATTGAGATTTCAGCAAGCTATTAGCTTTGTCTTGGCCAACCTGGCAGGAGCGCCATGTCCGGAGCTCCAAAGGTGCTTAAAAGTGGACTATTACCTCAGAATACAAATGACCACCGTTTATTAGAGAAGTCGATTCCGAAAGAAAATTGAATTCTCTGTTTAGTTGAAATCAATCCTCATGAACTTTGCAGCAATCTTATGAATCGCATGATGAAAAGGTGCAGATAGATTTCCGCTGTCCTTTACTTTCTGCAGCCACAAAGGCGCGCGAGTTTATTCGCCTACGGAAAGGAATAAATGTTACTGCAACATTAAGATCCGAAGCAAAGATCTATATTTCGGATCTTGAAATGAAATGCACGAAAATGACAAGCAAACCTGTTCGATTGCTCGTAGTTTTAATTCTGAGTTGGAACATTAACCGCGCGACCGGAAGGAAATGTTACCCGACCAGTCCCCATTAAAATTCAACGGGAGGCGAGCTCCGTGAGAGGTTAGATTATTGGCGGGCAGGCGCGTGGACACACACACAGGCACACACACAGGCGCACACACACACACACACACACACACACACACTTCACAGCTGGTGTGCCGTCCCTCCAGCAGAGACTGACAGAAGCGGGGCGGCCGCTCGGAGCTGTGCGCGCTCATTCCTCCTCTCCTTCGCCGAGCGGAGCGTCTCTGACTGGGAACAGGAAAACTTTGAAGGGGTGAGAGGAGAGACGTCAAAAACGCCGACAAATCACAGCCGACAGCGCGCACCATCCAAGAAGAGGGACGTAAAGAAAACTATCAAGTCCGAGGGAAGCGGTGGAGCCGGGAGAAAGAGGGAGCTATGCCATCTCCCGCCGAGCGGAGCCCAGTCCTCCTGTGTTGTGTGTCGGAGCTACAGCATGGTGTCTCTTTCTGGACTCGGGACCTACTGCCTCGCCCCGGGGAGGACTCGTCTCCTTCTCCTGTCAGCCAGACCTCTCCTGCTGCTTCTCCTATTAGCCGCGCTCTGCTCCCCGGAGTCCTGTTTCCCTCACCCGCAGCCGTGCCACATCCTCGCCCGGATCGGACACACCGTGCGCCTCGGCGCGCTCCTGCCGACCCGCCAGCCGGCTCGGATACAAAACGCTCTCAACCGCGCCCTGGCGAGCCTCCGGCACCAGAGCGGAGGCTCGGACTCGACCACGACCTCCCAGCCGACTCCTCTGCTGCCCTACAACCTGACCCTGGAGATGGTGGCGCGGTCTCCCGCCGGAGGAGACCCGGAGTCGCTGTCCCGTAGTGCGTGCCAGGACCTGGTGGTCCGGGGTGTTTCTGCCGTGCTCGCCTTCCCTCGGTCAAGGGAGGAGCTGATCCAGGTGGAGTTCCTGTCCTCTTTCCTGGAGATCCCCTTCGTCTCCATCCTGGAGGACACAGAGCCCCTTGTGACTAAGGTATGAATGAATAGTGCCAGTGATTGTGCCTTGTCCCTGTGCACCTGTAGCAGTCCTCTTTAAGATAAATATTTCCTCTCATGCCTCCCCCCTGCTACCTCACACTCTCAAGTCATGGCTGATCATATTTGTATCGAAACCTGACACTCCCCAGCAAACCTTTTTGACTTGACCGATGAGCCTGTGGCAGGGATTTAGTTGTCAAAGCTGGGGCGATGCGCTCCTCAGCAGCCTGGTGTTAAAGCTGGCTGAAGGCAAATAAACAGTGTATGAAAGAAGCCCTTTTAGCAGGGATAATGACAGCAATTTTTATCGAGCCCAAACTTAAGAATCATTAAAATAATAGCGCTGGGAAGAAAAATAGTCCAAATGCAGCCCGGATAATTGGAGCAGTAGATTAAAAGACCGTTCAGTGTCCCAGAGTTTAACTTCCATCACTAAATGCCTTCTTCCAGCAAAGTCTGATGCTCAGTGTGAGCCTGGCTCAGCTTTAGCGTGAACCTGCAGGCCCTGGGCATGCATGTTTAATATCTGGTAGCTCCGACTTGGTATCGGCCTGAACCCTGAAGCAGTGTTTTTTTTTCTTCTTTAAGCTCTGGTGTGTGTGTGTGTGTGTGTGTGTGTGTGTGTGTGTGTGTGTGTGTGTGTGTGTGTGTGTGTGTGTGTGTGTGTGTGTGTGTGTGTGTGTGTGTGTGTGTGTGTGTGTGTGTGTGTGTGTGTGTGTGTGTGTGTGGACTCTATGAGGGTGCATCAGTATTTTCCTATGCCAGAATGGATGTGTGTGCATAATAGATGTCTGAAGATGGTTTCTGGAACCTTTCTGAGCAAATTATCTGAAGTGTTGAGATAGTGATACATAAAGGCAGGGCTCACACAGCCCATGCGGTGTGTGTGTGTGTGTGTGTGTGGTCCTTGCTTTTTGGTCATCTGTTTAAAAATAACGTATGGATAAATGTGTACGGTGTGTCATGTTAGTATTCTTAGCAGCAGCAGAGCTGCTTGCCAGTCAGTCAATCCAGCTCCAGTCATATCCGCCTCTATCCAACTGAGCAGCCAACTGCATCTCTCTGACAAACACACACACACACACACACACACACACACACACACACACACACACACACACACACACACACACACACACACACACACACACACACTCTCTTGAGTGTACACACTCCTGCACAGGGGCAGCCAAGACACCACACACACACACACACACCGGCACGAGCACATAAAGAGGACTTTCAACTGCCACACAGGTTCAGCTGAGACACCGACACACACTCACACACACACACACACACACACACACACACACACACACACACACACACACACACACACACACACACACCGGCTGAGCTAAAAGGACGCATCAGGACGGGAATAAGGAGGGAGGAGAGGGGCTCAGATCCTTGGTTTAAGTCTGAAATCTTTGTCCTGTCGCGTCTCTTTGTCAACAATGGATTGCTTATTCGATTTCAATAAAGCTTGCATGAATGAGAAGTCGAGCCACTTGACGAATGTGTCGGCAACGCAGGGAGATAAGCAGGGGAGAGTGGAAGGAGAGGAGAGATATGAGGGGAGGGGAAAGAAAGGAAGGAGAGGAGAAGAGGGGCTTTTTGAGCGGTAGGAGGCCTTTCAGTTCTTCAGAACTCCGCCGAGCAGTCAGGGGGCAAAACAGAAACATCCATCAGTCCTTTCTTTCTTTCTTTCTGGGTGCCTCAGCTCTTTAGTATTTTTAGCTGTAATTTCAAGCAGCACTTCTGCAGAAGCCACTGTCTGGTTTTGGTATCTTTGGTGTTTATGCTGCGCAAAAAAAAAAAAAAACAGGTCAGCCTTGTATTTTTTCTTGGCGTCAGGCTTGTCCATTGCGATCTGTTGACATTGTTCAAGACATGTGGACACAGTCACAAACTGGTAAGCAGCAGAGCTCTAACTGTGGCTACACAGTATTTGTCTCATGATTACAGACCAGAAAATAAGTGCCAGTAACTGGAGTTTAATCAGCAAAAATCAGAACAATCAACAAAGTAAAAACAGCACAGCTACTTTAAGCCCCAAAACTGATCTTGTAATAAAGTGAGCACATAAATAATTCTTCAGGGAGCTGTAATGCCATCACTGTTAGCTGATTAATTTGACATGTGATGAACACAGTTAATTATTTTGAGGGCTGTTTTGCTGCTTGAGTTCAAGTTTTTTCCTTCCTCCTGTCTGCGTTTGTCTTTGGTCTTCTTTAATATTTTCGGCGCTGCCAAGGGTTTTCGGACTGTGAGCAAGAGAGGGACTGTGGGAAAAATATGAAGGTCGTTTTTCACTATTTCCTGACATATCGGGCACTGAAATATCGATCAGTTTACAACGAAAATACACAATTTCTTTAATGTCAATAAAATGGGTAATAGTTGCAGCCCTAAAAAAAAAAAGTATGAGTTTCAGTATAGCGGCCAGTGAAGGATTGCTGCTTTGTGTTTTCTTTTTGAAACACTCCAGGGGTGCATCTCTATAGAAATAGAGAAATAAAAGAGGGCTGGTAGGAGGCGGGACAGGCACTTAGACACATACAGGGGGCAGAGAGGAGTTGGCTGGGTCAACAGGGAGCAGCCTGCACAGACGGGCAACAGTAGACTGGTTTCACTGCTGATAGCAAAACATGCAAACAGAAGATATCATTCTAATTAAAAACGCTATTTACATTTTTTGCGTCAGGAGGGAGGAGGGCTCCTGAGAGGAGGGAGGAGGGCTGGATGGTGGAAGGCACAGACAAAACAAACATATCGTCCAAAAACAAAAAAATGTCTGTATCTGTCGCTGATTGATCCAAACGAGGAGGGGTGTTTTTGTTTGTTCTTGGAAGGGGAGTCTTGCCCCTGGAGTTTTAGAAATTCTGGATTTTTTATTTTCCAGCAGGGATCTGGGATTTGAGCCCATGTTTTTTTTTGCACAGATCTTGTCCCTGGACAACAGATGCACAAACACACAGACACACACACACACACACACTCACACACAGTTGTGATGCCTGAAGAGACTTGCGTTCTTTTTTTTTTTTTTTTAAGCTGTCAACAAAATTTTTCACAAATGTTAAAATACCCCCCCAAAAATAATAGGTGACTTGTTGAGTGTGATTCTCTCGCAGCCCCAGCAGACTTCTTCAAGGTCAAAGAACATGTCCGAGAGGATAAAAGCAAAGTCTGTGTGTTATTTTTTGCTGCCCTGTCAGTTCTTTTCTCCTGCTGTATTCCATGTTTTCGTGTGAAGGGATCCTCGTCGGGGGTGTCATACAGCATTGCGTGGCATTTCCCGGAGATTGTGATGATAGACGTTCTCCAGACTATCCCTCGGTGCGCCCCAAAAACCCAGGCAGCCGAGCTGCTGAAGGCCTGTCATCATTATGTAAATCTCCCCCACAAATTGTCAGATGAAGTTCTCTATTGTCAAAATATTCCGGTGTCACGAGGAGCGGGAGAGGTGCGGCGCGGGTGACGACGCGGAGACAACGGGGGACGCAGACAGATGGCGTGCGGGGACGAGAAAAGAGACAGACAGAGACGGGGGTCGGCTGTCCATCTGCGTTCTCCCTTCTCTGCTTAGTCAGACCGAGCCTTGGGACTGGGCGATGCGTCTCTGCGAGGACGTGCTTATTCCTCCCTACCTACTTAAGCTAATTAGAACCACTGTGTGACCTCTGACTGTAAATCTCTCTCGTCCATCTATGGCGGGCTGGATGGGGATGGTGGGAGGCGTAGAGAAAGGAAGGAGAGGGAGAAGGGGCAGGCGTAGGGAGAGAAATGGGCTTCTAATTGGCGTTAGGGCCATTAAGGGCATTTGGGCTGGTGACTCGTTCACCGGTAGCTTCCCATGCAGTCGAGGTGAAATAAATGAGATTAAAGTTATTTGACGTTGTTAAAAATGAAGAAAAACTTAATTAACAATAAAGTGAGCGAGAGGGGGTTTGAGTGGTGTGTTTATAATAGTTACCTAGTCCTTCCATCATTAAGTAATTTATTAGTGCAAATTGCCATTAAATATAATCGGGGGGAAAAGAAAAAAAAAGATACTCATTTTAATATGCCCAGGACTTTTAAAGCCCGGCCATACCAAACAATTCTCAGTTTGCTGATAACATCACAGGAATTATTTTGTGGATCATGATTCCTATTTCGGAAATGCATTAGCAGGCAGAGCTGAAGGAAATGGTTTTGCTGATTCCTGAATGTGATTAGGTGAGAGGGGTGGTATGGTGAGAATTCATTATTTGTCACACTTCACAGTGGAAGCCGTGTTCCCGCGGCTCACTTTACTGCCAGTTACTCTTGATACTATTGAAAGACACCCTGAAATTCCCCCATAAAACACAATGTACAGGAATCTATTTCACACAGTCTAATTTGAATAACGTTCATTTTTCTTTTCTCTCTGTAGTTCACTTACCTCTATTATTTCCACATGAAGTTTCTCATTTTATTATATTCTCTGCAATACAGGAGAGCATTTTGTATCCCTTTCATGCAGTCGACTTTCTTGACTACCTTGTATTCGCATATTATGAGCACAAAGCCTTCTTATGTGACCCCTCCAACCTTTTGCTCTTGTTGTGTTGCTTTTGTTTTGTTCGCGTTGCTGATAATTAGATTTTAATCTGTGACGGAGCTTATTTTTCCTGCTGAACTTAAGTCCCTCTGAATCGCTTGCATTAGTTGAATGACTAAACCTCAAATGTAGATATCATTACCCCGTTTCCTGCAACATAATTGCAACCGTACACACTTATGTCGTGTATTATTCATGATTTCTGCTGTTTATGATTGGGAATAACCTTTATCGTTTTGGTAAGAAACCACTTTGCCCTTCTGCAATCCATCCATCCTGCATTCTTTCATTAAGTCACTTCTTTTTTTTTTTTTTTAATGACATACCTCATTCTGCTTAGTAAAATGAAGATTAGTACAGTAAAAAACCCAATTTGCGACTTTGAATGAAATTACATTTTAATCCCGGGACCCTGCTGAATAAGACGCATTGTGGCTCCGAGCTAGCCCTGCTCTCCGAGGACACACACACACACACACACACACACACTTGCGCATGCACACATCCACATTTTCACACTCACACGCATTCACATTCATGGCGAGTCGCACGCACAGTACCCACACGAATGTATACGTGCATATATAAGAGGCATGCGCACGCACGCAGCGTCTGCTCTGTGCTCACTAAAGGTTATTAAGCCTAATGAGGCTTTGCGGGGCCACGCCGCCTTTAGTGTTTTCTTTGAGATGATGAGGGGATTTGCGCCCCGACCACAGTGGAATAAACGAGTGGGGAGAGTGAGGGACAAAACTTGTGCCTAACCAGCGCCTGCGGGCGAACTGACAGTTCGAGACAAGCAGGCCACTTAATGCAAACAGCTCAAAGCTTTTTCTTTATTAGTGCTCTGATGACAGTTCAGCACGTCTCGACTGAGCCAGATTAATTGAGCAGAGCTGAAACAGCGAAGTATGTGTTACCAAAAAGAACCGTGGGCCTGTTTGAGCTGCTCAGTAAAGCATCGGAGTTAGTGTTCTAATGTTTGCCTTGTGTTTTCGCCTCCGGTGAAGCAAATTTCTCCAGCAGTCCCACACAAATTCTATGGGCTTTTTTTTTTTGTGTCGACCGAAAAAAAGTAAATTAGCCGGCCAGTGATGGATGGAGGCAACAAGGAAAGAAAGAAGTCCATGCATCAGAGAGAGAGAAGGCGATGTGGTTTTCATTATACTGAGTTAATAGAGGGATTGATGAGAATATGTCGGGATGAAGGAATGAGGGATCGCGGAAGGAGGAAGGAATCACTCGGTGGCACGTGCAGAGAGGAGGGATCAGGACCATGAGGAGGAATGTGATGGGGAAACAAGAGAGGGAAAAAGAAATTAGGAAATGGAATAATCCGGGAGCATGAAACGCGGGAAGGAGAGTTAGAGGTTGAAGAGGGACTCCAGCAGGAAATGGAGAAACCGGCGAGGAAGAATGAAAGTTGGTTAAGAAAAGACGCATCAGGTGGGGAGAGACTGTAGAAAAGGAAATAGGACTTGGAGAGAAACAGCAAAAAAAATCAATTGAGAAATACAGGTGAGAAGGAGAAAGGAAGAGTGTCAGAGATGGATCAGGACACGAGGAAGGAGATAAGCGGTTGTAAAGGGAAGAAAAAGGATAGTAAAAAGAGGGATTGGGGCATCAGAACGTAGACGTGGGACTTTTAGACGATATTAAAAGGGGGAAAAAAAAGCCGAAAACAAATAAAGGATTGACGGAGGGGGGAGATCGAAGTTTGCAGAGAGGCGTTATGGTGGAGGGAGGGATGGGATGGTGGTATTGAAGAAATTCAAGGAGGGATGACGGGAGGCCTTCGCCTTGTGCTTTCTCTTCCATTGAAGAGTCTGATGGAGGCAGTTTTATCTAAACTGTGCCGGTTCATTAGAGGATTAGTGAGTGATAACTTGCAGCTATCTGTGATTGAAAAACACCCTCACATCAACACGCGCGCACTCATACAGATAAGTAAATGCACATACCCACACACACACACACACATTCTGTTTACACACTTCTACACACAGTGCATCTATAGATTGAAATCATGCAGGCTCCTCGGCATACTCTGAAACTTTCTCCTGAACTTATTCCCTCCTTTTTATAGAACGGCACACTGTGCAGCAGCTGTTTTTGTGTGTACACTCATGAGAATTTGTGTTATTGCGTTACAATATGTGTCAGCCGCGGCAGAACACCAGGAATCTGGCCAGGTGGGCGAGAGCGATAAGGGCAAGCCGCGAGACAACGGCGCAGGCCCTATAGAGGCTCCCATAGGTGCAGGTCAGAGGTGAATGACAAGCAGACGGGAGCGGCAGACAGTCGGCGACGCAGGGGAGGGGAGGTGAGAGAGAGACATGTGCTGATGTGAGATTAAACAGATGCTGACAGATGGCTGCGGGACACGCCTGAGCGAGCGCCAAAGCGACAGGTTAGCCAAACACCCGCCGTGGCGACCAGAACGCCACCAGATAGGAGAAAACTGAATTCAACCGACAGAGGGCAAAAGAGTAAGTAGCGACGTAGAACCAGATGCAGGCATGCTGAGATGGGAGTGGGGGGGGGGGAAAAAGAGAAAAAGATTAAAAATTGAGAAGCACAATAAAGTAAAGTGAGCAGGCAAATATGAGATGAAAGAAGATAAAAAAAAAAAAGAGAACCTGGAGGTGTCAGAGAGAATGTGATGGAGCAAAAAGCTGTCAGGGATAGAGTTATTTGAGAGGTAGGTGAAGCATAGACACTGGATTGAAAGATGGTGGACCCCAAGGTAACTTCTGTGTTCCTTCCAGGATATTTATGTTGGGGAGTTGGCAAGAAAACAGGCATGATTTAGAGCCCATCTGGATGGGCTTCAACACCACCTGCCCACAGAGGAGAAGCTGTCTGGAAGGAGACACACAACAGTGCACCGGTGACACTGGCGTGCGCTCCCGAACATGAGCCGTTACATCGTTTACATGTGGAAAAATGCGACGTGGCTCCGCTCCAGGCTGCTCCGTTGGAAATTAAATAAGCATCGTCATGTTTAAATGTTGACTTTCAGCGCAACATGCTGAGGAAACACTTGCTCACATGAAGGCCTGGGTGTTGAGGCTGACCTTTGGTTCAACACTTGTGATTTTCTACTTAACTTTTACACGCTCGACACAAGTAAAAAGGGCACGAACCGCGCAGTAATAAAGGAGAGTGAATGGCTGCAGCGCAGGCCTGGTAGAGCTTAATAAGAAAGAAACCAGCTTCCCGCTGATAGAATGTAGCCTTCAAATATCAAAGACAGTGGTGTCTTACTCTTACAGACAAGTTTAAAGTCAAGTGGGTAAAATAATAGTGGAATTAACCTTTAATGTTGACAATTGCAACTTTCACTTTGTTTCAATGTGGAGAACTTTGTGAAAAATTCTCTTAACAGAACTTGAACAACCTGAAAAGTCTTTAGAGAAAAGTACATTTTTAACATTGTGATATCTTACTAATGCTGTTGCTAGCCTTCTTTGGTTTCTGTTCATTTGGTTGTGGTGTAAACACGAAACTTCTGAAACACCAAAAGCAAAAACGAGGCGTTTTCTCTTGAACTGTTCTGAATTGAGCCTCAGTATCGATGACCTTGAATTTTGTCTGCTGTTCATTTCCACCCACAGTCTGCAGCTCTCATCCTCACAGGATCATCAAAATGGCAAACGAGAGCCGATCCGTGCACAACCCCAAGCCTTTATTTGGTCCAGTCAGTTTTACACTCAAGTTAGTGAGGCTATTTTGAAAGAATCAGATATTCTAAGTCATAGCTGAAGAGCTGCAATGCTGTTAAGTCTGCTGTATTTCCCTACAGTGACGGAGTGTACTTTTTGTGTAAAATGCAGCAAGAGATCCAACAATCATATCTGGAGTTTTTTTATAGCACCTATACTTTTTGAGATCTGTTGAAACTGAAAATGTGCCAAGCGCTTTTTTTTTTTTTTTTTTTGGGCTGTCCAAGTCTGCAGAAAGATCTGAATCCTTGTCATCCCGTAGGACGGATTTAACCCTGTGAAGGCCGTACATTTGAAACTCCTGATCAAAGGTGGCGACTTCATCTAAAGTGAAAATCATGTCTTCTGTGTGAGCAAGCATGGATGATATGAATAAAGCCATGTGGCAGCTGTAGCAGTTCATTTATCCGGCTCGCATAGAGGAAATTGTTATGGAAATGTCAAACGTGTACGAAGCGAATATTGCTCAGGCTTTGACCTCATCACTCGCCACCAGGGGAAAAAGCGGAGCTTCGCTCAGCGGGGAGTTAGTGTTGGTGTGTGCAGGCATGCAGCAGAGGAATCAGCAGAGCACTGACGCCTTAAGTACGTGCACGTGATGCGAGCGGCTCGGTGGATACGTGTTGCTGTCAGTGCAGTATGTGCTGTGAATGCAGTCATTTACCCAATTTGAGCTGCTTTAACCACCATGCAGGATTAAACTTTTCAAAGGACGTTTCTTCTTCTTCTTCTTCTTTTTTTTTTTTTCCAAATGTACATGTGGAAACATTGACTTAGCCTTGGGCTGATTGGGAGCCTTTTCAAAATGCTCTAGGCAAAGGAAACACCGCTATGAGTCCGTTTTAGCTGCGGAATCAATCGGTTCCATTTAAAATCGTTTACAACATTCATTTAGGGAATCCTTTCAGCCTCACATGTTTGTAATCTACTTCAGAACTAAAACCACACCTTGCAATATTTTAACTTTGATTCATATTCAGCATTGCTCGGAGTGAACAGCATTTCAGTACCTGATGAGTGTTTGGGAACTTCAAAGCCAGGGCTTCACAATCAAATGATTGAATTTTAAATGCTGAAATTTATGAAGATATATTTCAAAAAAGGATTTGGTTCACAGCCATAACCAAATGTCACAGTATCTGGTGGCCACAATACAGAAGTCTGAAGTATAAAAGCACAAAAATCCAGGTAAAAAAATGATGTAAAACAAAAAGGCCAACAACTTTGTTTGTTTCTGAAGTGTCGCTGATATAAACTAAAGCTACATTGTAGGAAAAAGAAAAGAACAATAAAGTAAAATCTGGTGTCAAGAGAAAGAGGACTGTTATTTTGAAGGACAAATCTCAAAGACATCATGGACATAGTTTCTACAGCAACTGCTTGCATTGGAAACCACATCGTTATCGCATGTCTCATGTCCATCTAATATACTTTTTTTTTTCTTGAATTCCATTTTCCTTCGGCTCAGTGATGGAAACTGATCAGACAGTCAGAATTGAAAGCAGCTATCATAAAGTCATTTGCGCTCGTATTTTTCAGCGTTGCGGCGTTGCAATATGTAGCCGCGGTGTGAATTATGAAGCGCTGAGGTCCCACACCAGGAAACAACAGATAAGGGCGTAGGCCTCCCATCTGGTTAACTGGCTGCTGGAATAATTTCAGAACAGATTACAGCGCTGACGTCTGTATTAAAAATTTAGCGCCACTGGAGAACACCAACATAGAGGGCAGTAGAACTGCAGTCGAATGCAGATGATTTTGTTATTTCCTTCAGGTTATTTAAACAGATTTTTTTGGACATAGTTCAAACTGTGAAGCTTAATTTGTATCTGAACCTGTCCAAGACATTTCTGTCACTTAAAATCAGGAGAACGAAGTAGCCAAAGACAAACATGATGCATAATTAATTATATAAAAACAAATGTTCCCCCAAAACATTTTATCTTTCAAAAGCTTTTTGAAGTGTTGCTCTGTTGCAGGTAGCCACTACTAGTTGTAGACAGCTGCATGACTGACAAGGAGCCTTGGACATAAATAAAACACTGATTTTTACCGACCGCTGAGGAGGCGGATGTTTAATCGTTTGACCTATTCATCATCCAGAAGTCACTATGACATGCTGTTAGAAAATGCTTACTGAAATCTGAAACTTGCGTTCAAGACCGGGTCGATTGATTGTATGTAAAACTGGAGGATGTCCTGATCCATCACGGCGAGAAATTCTGCACAATAGAGCAACAAGGCAGCGGCTCCGAGGAGCCGCCCACGCTTTGCTGATCAGATTAGGACTGTCTCCTTCACTCAGAGTCATGAAGTCGGTTATAAAGTTTTTAACCTGTTCAGAAAATCAATTAAGCACTTCAACAACAATCGGTGTAATATAAAAATCTATAAAAAGACAGAACCCACACTGAGATGCACTTTGATCACTGACATTTTTGGCTTTGCTTATGTCCTTTTCACTGTTTGGGGGTGGAGGTGGGGGGAGTTGGGGGGGGGGGGGGGGGGGCAGTTTATTTGACCTTTAATAAAAACCGACCACCAGGGGATATCCAATTTCTTTTGGCTTTTTTATTTTCTTTGCAGGGGGAAGCTGTCACGTCGTGCATATTTTTAGACGGTCTATGATCTGGCTTGAATAAAAATAAACCTTAATTAGAGCCAAGAGTTGGCACTTTGGAGCCATTGTTTGATTTCAGATCTCAGCGCCACAATATGCCCCCTGACTTCTCTCTCCGCAGGAAGATAAGCGCACATTACACATCACAGGAGCGCGCGGTCCTCTAATCCCCTGCAAGTGTAATTGTCTAGATAGACATATTGTTGCGGATGCAATTATAAACAAACACGCCGGCATGGCGAAACGGTGAAATGCACACTTAACCCGCACGCTTAAGTGACAGCCGCAGTCACAGTTCTGCCTCCGCGCAGGCCTGGATGGGAACTCAGTCGGCTTGTATCTGGGAGCATCCATCATAAACAGGCAGTTGTCATTTGCGGGGAGAACTTGCTTCTTTCTCGCTCCCTTTGTCTCTCCCCGATCTCTCTCTCTCTCTTCCTGTATTGACCTCTATGTTTGGAGCTGCCTCCATAAAGTAGAGCAGAGCGGAACGACAGATAAATCCTGAGTGATATCGCAGAACTACTGCCGGAGCAGAGGAAACGTCAAGACGATCTGATATTCCTACACACAACATCTAGCACATAAATACTCTTTATGAGTTTGGAGCGAACATGCAGACATGGTGCAAGCGATGCATGTCAGGACGGGATCTTGGGCGGGGATACGTGGAGCGTGCGCGCGTGAGGCTTGAAGGCCAAAAATGCAAGTTTGAGGTTAAGGTGACACAAAAATACAAAAATAATGGTTAAAAAAAAGAGCGATCAAGGAGCGACTTGTGGGATGTGATCAATTCTCTTTTCACATTACCCTTCACAACAAAGGACAGACCGTCCTCCAGATAGCGCTAAAGCAGCTTCCTGTCTTACTTATCTCATGCCAAGTCACGCTAGAGAGCGAAGCAATATTTCACTCTAATTCAGGTCAGTCGCATGCATATATCTTGCATGTAGCTCAAATCCACGCCGCCGTTTTATTAACAGGGAGAAGTGAGGGACGGCATGAAATTACCACCTTTAAGATTCATCGTGCAAAACAAGACGTGAGGAGAGCAGACGCCTGTTTTTGGGTAAAATTACAAATGGCATGAAACAAAAACAAATCACTGTTTATGCCGACTTCGTGCCTGAACGTCATGATTCCACCGAAACGAATTCCGCTCGTCTCGGCTGGGCGTTCAGTAAACTTACATCGGTTGGCGCATTGGTACAATATTGGTGGCGCATAAAACTTACTTCATTCTTCTTTTTTTTTTAAACAAACAGGCTGTTGCAGTAGAGAACGACAGAAAGGTGAGCAGAATCAATAAGTTATGAATTACCTGAGGCAAGGAAAACCAGAAGGAGTGGGTGAGGATTTTTTTAATTGAGTAAAAGGAACCACATGCATAGTTTTATTTTTTTGTTAAAATGGCACATGTGATATTGCTTTTTTTTTTTTCCTGTTTATGAGCAGTAAAGTGGACTCATGAGTTTGTATTAAATAAAGCTGAAGGTGGGCTGTTTATTCTTTTTTTCTTTCTGCCGTTATGACACTCGGATGACCGTGCAGCGAGGCGTGCAGGTGAAATGGTTTGGTAGAGATATCCTTTTCAAGCGGGACAGCTGGGCAAAATGGTTGGTTGGAGATGTCTTTTTTCATGCGGCTTGCTGGCGAGTACAGCAGAGTGAGAGTTGTCAGGTATAAAATTGTACAGGAAGAAGAGAGATTTCAATTTTTGTTGATATGCTGAAGAAGAAGCGGATCGAAATCTGTCCTCGGGGAAACGGAAATTGTAGTCGTCTCAAGGTGCGTTCAGACCGGCTGAAACGAGACCAGACCACAGTTGATATGTTTGCATGGCCCGTTTGTGTCACTGCTGCCATTTGCACCCTCGAAAGGCAGATCTGTGTCCGCTTGCAAACAAACTGATGCAGTCTGTACCCTTGTAGTTCATTATAACTGATGTGCAGAACATGGGAATTCCTGCAGCTCTTTTGCATCTCCGGTGCATTATATAAATTGTTTGTGATCCACTGTTCCTGGTGTTGCATTTAGCTCGGCGCACAGCCTTGTTGTTGAAGTGTTGTTGCTGAATAATACGTCACAACAGCATTTGTTTTGTTTACATCATTTGCAAAACTGTCAGTGTGAGTGCAAAGGCAAGAAGACCAGAATGCAAATGTTGTCTTTCTTTTATTTTTTAACTTTGTTTTGGGCCAGGGAACCACACTACAAGTTTGAACACTGTCTCAGACGGCAGGAACCATTGCACCCAGGAGGCTTTGGAGGAAAGCACTTTTGTCAGCCAGCTGTCAAGCGAAGCATTTGCTTACAAGTAGTTCCGCAGTCCTCATTAATGCAGTTGCAAGGAAAATAATCTATTCCGGAAAATAAAATTCACACTTCTGGTCGACATTTAAAAGAGCCCTGATGGTTGAATGTCATCGGCAACTGGCAAATCTGAATGCAAAATCTAAAAAAATTTCAGGGCTGGAGTGCCAAATTACTTCAATTATTATCAAACAAAGTAATGGAGTCATTCTGAAGTTTGTTTCTCTGCGATAAGTAATCTAAAAGTTGAATAGTTATTCTAAAAGTTTATTTTGGTGAGAGATGAAGCAGAAACAGTTTAATTTCATGCTTTGATTTCTGGAAGGCAACAAATTGTCGGACTTCACTTGCAACTCAACAGGGATATTTGGGACTTCCCTCTCATCCAGCCGCTTGTGACCACAGTTATCCAGTTATGTTGGGATTTTTTTTGCTTTTTGTTTGTTTTTGGCACAAGAAACAAAGCGAAGCTTATGAGTCAGCATAGCAATCACTGTATTCAACGTGCCAGCAGCCGTCCCTCCCAGACTTTGTTTAACAGTGTTAATTTTCAAAATGGCACTGTTGTACAGTTGCAGAAATCATTGGCAGGCTTGTCGGCTTTGGTCAGAGGATGCCTGATAGACCAGGAAGTGGGCGATCTGTCCTTTCCAGTTGAAGATCCATTTTGTCTCCCGCCGAATCCAAACACTGCGACTGGATCGGCAGCGGGTTACAGGTTGACTGCCAAGACTTTCCCATCAGCGGCGGAGCTCCGCCAACCTTTGTGTGCCTGTGTCTTTTGTCATAATGCTGGATGTGACAAAGTGCATTTTGAGCATGAGTTTAGAAACGCGTTTCCCTTTTGTTTGCATCCTCCGTCTCCACGTTTTAAAAAAGGCTGAGGTGGAAAAGGTACCACATGTTCTTTCTGTATGATGCTGCTGTGGCTCGCAGCCTTGCCTCAAAGCAAGAGCACCCTGGTTTAAATCCAAGATTTTCTGTGTTAAATTTGCATGCTCTCCCTGTGTGTGGGTGCTAAGCTTTCATCCCGCTATCCAAAGACATGCTTGTTAATTGATCATAGGACTGAATGAGAGCGTGTGTTTGCAACTGTTGTGGACTCGTGACATGTCCAGGTCGCTGCTTCTCTCTCAGTATAAGCTGGGATCGGCTTCAGCCCCTGCAAGCATAAGCAGGGTAAAGCAGTATATGCTTTGATTGTGGGGTTTGAAACCTCCCTGCGTGTCTTTTGCATGTTCTCCCTGTGTGAGGGGATTTCTTCAGACGCTCCCACGATCCATAGGGAATGCACGTGAGGTTTGCTATTGACTCCAGGTTGCTCAAAAGATAAGCTTGTGTGTGTGATTGCCTGTCTCTTTAAGTTGAACCTGTGATTGATCGGCCTCCTGTCCAGGTGTATCCTGCCTTCTGCTCGCCGTCAGCTGGGATTTTCTCCACGTCCCTGCGACCCTCTGTCGGATAAAGCTGCGGCAGAAGACGGATGAACACAGCAGATTCTTTTTCCAAGTCAATAACCATTGCGATTCCTCTGACTTCTTTGCAAAGTCGTGTTTACACAGACTTGAAGCTAAGTTTAACTTTGGTTTCTGAGACACATTAAATGATTTGTTTGGCCACGGAGGGAGATAAGAGAGAGTTCAAAATGCAAACTGGTAATCAGATGTGCTACAATCGGTTTACTGTTTGCTCTCCACATCGAGGAGACTCGTTAGCATTTATCTGGAGCTGGATTCTCTGGCCTCTTCTCTAATGGAAGTCCAATATGTGCCGCGCTCCTGTGTGTCTGTTTCAGTCTCTGCCAAGTCCCGAGGAAAACACCTGAATATTTAGTTGCTCGGAAACTTTGTTGTCTTCCTGCCATTTGGTTTTGGGCAGGTAGCGTGTAGCGATTCTATCAGGGCTTTAAAAAGAAAACAACAAAAAAAAAAAACAACAGCCGTGTTTTTTTTTTTTTTTTTCCGAGGCGGGAAACGAGGTTGAAGATGGAAGAATTTGTGATAAAAGAGTCTGAAAAGATGCATGGAGCTGGGGGATATCTCAGACTTGAGTGATAACTCTCTGTGGGTTTGTCACTATAAGCGACACATTTCACATGTTGATCTGATGCTGATATAAAAATAATGAGTGAAACTTTAGGCTGTTAACTTTAAAACTTTGGTGCGAGCGTTTAGTGGTAAAACCGAAATACATTTCACGAGGGATGAAAAGGTATTTGCATTTAATGACCCGATTCGATGTAATCAAAGCCCGCAAGGAAACAAACAACACCCGATCTTTATGTGAGCGTGCCATAGGTCATATAGTGTAAGGAGTGCTGGTCAGTTGTAACTCTTTGCTGGCACTTAAAGGATGAGGTATTGATCGCGGCACACAGAACTTATTTTCCTACTTTACGTAAATCAGTTTGTGATTGACGGCTCCTGAACCGGAATCAGCCCATCCCATCGACCCGTTCCATCAGCGCACTTACCTTCTTTCCGCGGCCTGCCAGCCGTTTCACCCCGTTTTCACATTAGCATCAGCTGCTTCTCCAGGAGCATTTATTAACAGTGGACATTTTCCAAAAGCCTAATAATATTGCTGCTTTTCTCTCTATATCATGTCTGGGATTGCACCAGCCTAAGTGATTAGTTTTGCGGCGGAGGGAATCGCCCGGAGGTGGATTGTAGCGTGGGGGAGAGCAGGAGGTCCTCCAGAGGAAAGCGTTGGGTCCTCTAGCTATTTAATTATGAGCGCGGCGGACCCCTGGGCGCACGGCTTCATTCTCCCTCTACGGTGGCTCGCTAACAAACTCCGCTGAGTGCCTCTGATTGATCTGAAGCCATTTGAGGTGGCCGTGAAAAGACAAAGGCAGCGACAGAAGGAGGGAAGGGGAGTGGAGGAATGGGAGAAGGAGGGAGAGAGGGACGTCAGCAGGGAGGCAGGAAGAGGGAATGAGGGATGAAGGCGACCAAGGCGTGGATGGATGGCTGGAGGGATGAGTACACAGAGAGAGAGAGAGAGAGAGAGAGAGAGAGAGAGAGAGAGAGAGAGAGAGAGAGAGAGAGAGGAGGGGGTGGTGGTCTCTCTCCTGGCACAGCAGCTTCCTGCACACACAACATCCGCACGACTACAGACGGACCCAAGAGGTGCATTTACACTCCAGCCGGCACAGAAACACACTTTGTTTAACTGTTGTCAGGCCTCGCACAGCACCAGGGGAGCGGAGATGAGGATGCATTTGCATAAGTGGGTATTATACTCTGAGCCAGTGGACAGTAGCGATGGCTAAAGCAGATAAGATAAAGCTTTCATTCTCCCTCTCCCCCTGCCCAGTTACCACACACAAACGTCCCATTTATTGCTCGGTCTCCTTTTCACTCTCGTTCTCACTCAGGGCGAAACATTTCTCTCATCCCGCATTTTCAACTTTGTCTCCCCGCAACCATCTTCACCAAACAAACACATCCATCCTGTATATTTGTTGTGCAGCAAATATTTTTTTTTTTTTTTTTTGCTCCCTCGAACTTCTCCTCTTATCTGGCTTACTTAACTCCCAGTGTGAGAACTTTTTCAATTATCCCTGCCTCTACCTCGGAGGGTTAGGGACGAAGGCACTGTTTTGGCAGGATAAAGAGTCCGCAGAGGAGGAGAGGCAGAACAGGGAGGGAAAAGGGGACGGATGGAGGTGGGAGGGAAAGGGGAAGTTAAGGCAGAGATTCCGCAGTGACTTCGTTCCAACAAGTCATCTTTCATTTTTATGTCTTCAATCAAGTGTCCTTGAAGCCTAAATACACTCGGATCGTGCACTCCTGTGCTGGCGAGAAGGCAGGGATATCTTTAAGTATAATACCTGCACTAAACAGAGTCTGCACAAATTTTAATGACTGTCATTCCAGCGCCTCCATTTATTAGCGGTCTTTGCTCGGCTTTGGCACAAACACAAAAAATCATTTACTTTCTCTTTTTTCTCCCCCCACCTTGGTCATTGTCTCTAAGTGCACCGTTGCTCTTGTATCACCTCCCACACTTTCCCCTGCTTTCTACCTCCACCTCTCTTTCCCTTCCAGTCTCTCTCTCTCTCTCTCCTTCTGACACACACACACACACACACACACACTCTGTCTTTCCCTTGGCAGGAGACCACTGCAGTCTGTCACACTGTGTGCAATATGGTACAGATTGGAATCAGTAAAAGGGTCCTGCTTTTCCCCTCGTTTCTTTCTGTGTGTGCGCGCGTGCACGTGTGTGTGTGTGTGTGTGTCTGAGTGAGTGTGTGTGTGAGACAGAGACAACAGTAAACTTGCTGAGGAAGTAACCTTGCTCAGGGAACTCTGGCTTCAGAAAGTCGACTGTCGCCTTTATGTGTGTTCCAGCACAGTTACAGAGTTATAGGAGTGTGTAATTCCATCTGTCAGAGTGTACCTCACTGGGATGCTCCTTGTGTTTATGTGTGTGTGTGTGTGTTTTCTGTATGTCCGTGTGAGAGCCTGAACAGCCAGACCTCCTGGTTCCATACACATCCATCTCTTTCTTATTAAGACTTCTCTCTCCCCTCACTGTTTCTCCATCTTTCCCATTGACTTTACTTCCTCATCTCCTCTTTTTCATCACTTTTCCCTGCCTCTCCACCTCTACTTTTTGGTCTATCCATCTCCTCTGCTCTCCATTTTTGATTTGCCTCTCCGCCCTCTCTCTTCCTCTTATCGCAGTTCTTTTTTTTCTCCCCCCCCCCCTTCTCATTTCCCACCTGTATGGGATTGCTGTTCGGAGCCATCGAGCCCAGAGCTTGTAATACCCTGACCAGAGTTATTTAGCTGCGCTATGACAGGTAGGGAAATGAAATCACCACTTGGCCGTGTGTGTGTGTGTTTTTCGTTTCGTTCCCCTTTACTGTTTCTCCTTCCCATTTATGAGACCCTGCTGCAGGGCTATTTTTAGTCATCTGCCACCTTCTCACTGGCTTGTAAAACCCGACCGCCAGACGTTCACTTAGGCAGAAATTCTCTATCATGATTGCAGGATTGATGAATGATATTGTTATCTGCAGTTGGGTTTTGGCATGAATAAAAAAACAAGCCTGTCCCGTCTGTTCTGCGCGGTTTCTCATTTTAGGAGTTCTTTCGGAGGAATATTGGAAATCAGGGAGTTTTCGTCCTGTATTAAAGCACATCTAATTTAGCTTCCTGCACTTGGCTGATGACTGACCAGTGATAAATTAATCAATTAATTTTCTAGGTCACTCTGTCTTGTGTATATCTCGGTGGCGGCTCTTTTCTTGGAGAGTTAATAATGCTCCGTCTGTCTTTTGTTGGTCCATTAGTGCAACCCTTTTTATCCAGGCTGATATGTCTCATGAACTTTTCAACTAATTAGCTGAGATGTTTTTTTTTTTTTGACAAATACTCAGAGTCCTCCTTGTGTGAGATTTCCTCTTAAGGAGCCACAGACGGTCAGGCAGCATCCATCTCAGACAGTTTTATACAATCCCCTTTTCTAAAAGTATCAAGAATCTGTGTGAAATATAAATCACTGATTCATATAACACAACATATTAGATTTTAAATATTTCATCATCTTGACAATTAAGGCAGTGACGCATCCCAAAAAAGTTGGGACGGATGTTGCTGGTGGCTAACTCCTCCACGTACTACATTTAAAAAGCATCCAGAGAACATTGGAAATCATGTAATATGTATTCAGGCTCAGCATTTTCCTTTAATTTCCTGAAATCTTCAACCAAGTAGGGTGGAAGTATATCTTGTGAAGCCATCTTCTTGGTCTGGATGTGCTCACAGCACGTCTGGGTAAACAATATCAAACTGGCCTTTGTACGGTGAAAAAGCTGAACTTTACTGGTACATAGTGGAGATTTTTGTTTCTTTTTTTGCTAATTACTAAACATTTATTCACTGCTTAGGTTGACTGAAAGTAAATTAATTTATTAGATTGCCCTGCTGGTCCTAAATGCCATCAGTGATGATGGACGTTAGAAGAGGCTTCTCTTGCTTCGGGATGTGACGAGCCATCCCTCTGACTTAAGCTCTTTCTCATCCACATCCATATCAAAATGTGCGCATAGCTCTCCGTTGCATAATGCCGACCTTGCCGAAGGCTCCTCGATGAAATAAATTCATGCCCGCTCCAAAAGTTGTCCAGCGCCTGTTGTGGTATGTTTCCGACACTGACAGCTGCCATGGTAAACATGCAGTCGGCGGCGGAGGCTGTCTGAGTTAGCGGCAGTAAGTAAGGGGGCGGGGCTTAGTGGAGGCTGAGCCATTGCTACTTTGTTCCTGCTGAACACTTTTCTTTTTAACTTATTGTAATATTCATTTATTGTGATTATTTCAGGATTTATATTTATCGTTCTTTGACCTTATTTTACTGGTATTGGCTACTTTTTTTTATATTTGACCTTTTATGGAAGAGAAGAGGCAGCTTGATTTGATTTGATTTTGATTCATGTATTTTGAACATGCAAAAAAAAAAAATGGAAAAGAAAAAGAGCGACAGAAGAAGAACCTTTTTTTCTATGTTCGAAATATATAAATCGAATCAAGATTAAATCAGATCTCGCCACCTCGTCTCTCACCTCAGTGTGAATGTGTTGAATATTGGACTGAGACAGGAGAACCGCTGGAGTTCTCAGGCAGGAATATGACCCTGTTCGTGTCTGAGGATATATATTAGCCGTCGCTGCCATGGTTGCTCTTTTGATTCACATTTTACATAGTGTCCCTACACTTTCAGTACTGTAACCAGCATCTGGACGTAATGATTTCCAGATGCTGCATCCTAATGACTTTGGAGGTTCCCTGACATTTCCCCAGCGTCGCCACGCAGATATGTTGGCTTTGAGTCTCTGTCGCGGTTAATATGCTGGCTGAGCTGCTCCATTAATGTGTGTGTTGCGTCATTCCCCTAAACCTAATTCATTAAGGACCTTGATCTGTGAAAAAAATAATTATTATAAATAACAGCCAATAAGTCAGCCTGCTAGACCGCAGATCTTGGTATACATTCGTTTTATACCGTTCAAAAGGCTCCTGTGCTTTTGAGCCGTTATAGAAACGGCTAATGTGCCGTTTGCCTTTTCGTTCTCCTGTATCCTTCAGTGGATTTTCCAGTAGTTTTCTATTTTATGCATTCTTCGCAGATTGCCGTTGGCACGCAGCATCCTTCTTTGTTCTGATGGGTCTTTTCAACAAGACGACTGAAACAGGTTCGGAAATTTGCACGTTGAAAAGGAGCATAAGAGAATGAAAGCACAATCCTCCAAGAAATTACGAGGCAACACAATACACAGTCTAATATCTAAGAATTTCAAGCCGAACATGTGATTGCAAAAAATGTTGGGGTGCTGCTGTGTGGTTTATGATTCAGACAAGAAGCGCTATTCTCACTGGGAACACATCTATATTAAATGGAAACGTCATACCTATTAATTTTAAATCTTTCTTCCACCCGGACACCTCGGCAGGAGGGTTTTTGAGGACATGTCCAATGTGAACTTGTCTGTTCCCCCCTTGCTTCTCTTGCTAAGTCTCTATTCTCACTTGTGCTGTCATGGACGCATTTTGTCTCGGGAACAGGCGAGTTGGTCACCCTAACTTTCAAGCAGAACCGTCCTGCGGCTCAGGGTTTTGTGCAAAAACAGAAAAGGAACCGGCGGGGCCGGTTCAAGAGCGCCTGTATTTCCCTCAAAGCATTTCACACATTCTGAAAGGGTCCCATACCTGCCCCAGTGCCGTAAAACTCCACCGTGGATCGATTTGCTCATGCTTCCGTAAAGACGAGGGTGTAGTACCCCGGACCTGGGGAGGCAGTGGGCTTTTTTTTTTTTTTTTTTTTTCCCAAGCGAGAGTGGTGGAGGGTGGAAGTCATGTGAGAGCGTTTAACCGTGCATGTGAGGAAGGGTGTACATGATGAAGTTTGTACATGGCTGGCTGACATTTCCTGAGAGGAGAAAAAAAAAAGCAAGCTGAAAAAGATAAGCTGCAGAAACTGTTCTCTGTGAATAAAAAAGCTGGCACATAGTAAAACCCCTTTTCTCTTGAGAGGCACATCATTTCCATCTGCACTTCGTTTATTTTTTATTTTTTTTTAACACACACACCCTCCCGCAAGCTCTGGAGCCCAGCAGAGGTGACAGATCGGTCCCACGGAAAGGACAAGCTTCCTGATGCTCAAGAATGGGAGACGTGTGAAGTTCTGATCCGTAAATGTCATTTTATCTCTTGGCTATCTTTCAAAAATGCATTCTCTCTCTCTCTCTCTTAAGGGTGTAGTTTCTCTCTCTCACACACACACACACACATACACACAGTCTCTCTTTTTTTTTGCTCTCCCTTGCTTATCTGTCAGATGCTTAATCTGATATTAAACACAGTCCCAAATGCGACACTACCCTTCAGAGCTCCCATTTATGCCTCTGAGACATATGCATACCTGCCAGTGACTCTCCCTCCTCTCTCCCTCCCACTCCCTCCATCCCGCTCTGTATTTTATTTATTTATATTTTTGTAATATACAGGAACACACCTGCCAGGCGCATTGATTCCCTTCCCTCGCTCCCTCTCCTCCTCTTGCGCACAAATTCACATTCTGACCTCCCAGTGCCACAAAGCGTCTTTTCTGCTTTGAGCCGACTCCCCTCAAATGTCAGGTAGGGTATTTGGGGGAGGTGACGGCGCACGTCGAGTGAGAGATGCACACATCAGACACGAGGAGGATTTCACTTTTTGCGTGAAATCACGTTATCAGACTGGTGCAGGGTACGCCAACTGGGAGAAGAAAGCTGGAGGAGGAGCAGAGAGACGGGAGGAGGGGGGGGGGGGGGAATGTTCCAGGCGCTGTCGGCTTTCCTATCCTGACTACAAATTATCATACATGTAATACATTATGGAAAAACCAACAATTTTATATTGATGAATTATCAAGAGAAACGTTCCCGGAAATGTTTAAATAGTTGATTGGAGAGGCAGAGCGGGGCGGCCTGTGGCTCTGGTGTCAATTTCATGGTTACTTTGTCTTGTGCGCCAACCTAAGCTTCAAAGAAGCGTTTCTGATAGAGGAGTGGCGTATAATCACTGACATAATATGCACTCGCACATGCTCATGCATAGTATACGCCGCAGTGGCATAATCTGCCTTCCTTTGGCATATGGATGCACGCCGAAGTGCGCTCACTTTTATTGTCAATGTATCGCATTACACTCAGAATTTCATTACTTGCAGGACAGCGCTGAAGTGAAATATGGCTGCCAGAGACATGGCGTAAGTCTTCGGGAAGTAGGCACATGTGGCCCCACACGCGTGCGATCTCGTATTCAGGTACGCGGCATTTATTATTTTGTTGTTCTTTATTTTGTTTGGGTAATTTTAATTATTCATTGCTTTTGGCAGGCCACAAATATCTTGCAAGATTAATATAAAAATCTGTCGCGCTTCTTCAGCGGCGTGCGGTTGTACCCCGAGCCCACCTGACACTGAGAAAGCTTCCTGCTTGCTATGCAGGCGAACCTCCGACAAGCTGTAGACCTAAAGTTGAGTTAATTAAACATTAGGCATTAATCAAAATGAGATCGTTAATCTCGACACGATTATCTGTGATATTTTGTAAATTATGTGCTTCTTCTGATGCATACTGAGTGGAAGGGGGACTCACTCTGGGCCACGCACACTAGCTGATAGACGTATACACACACACACACACACACACACACACACAGTGGAGACAGTTTCACACAGCCCGATGTGTCTGCATGAGTGTATATTTTTATGTGTGTGTGTGTGTGTGTGTGTGTGTGGGCCACGACGAGCCAGCTCTCATTGCTCTTTGATGCCCTTTACATGTTTCAATCAACATCAATCAGGACTCGGAATGCAGCTCTTCATATTAATTGAGAATGAAAAATGCAGCTGCAAAGAGAGGGAGAGGAAGAGAGGGGGCGAGCGAGCGGAGGAGGGACATTCACAGATCAGTGGATGCTGCTTTCCATTCAGTTACATCATTATGGGGTCAAATGTCTCTGTAGACCCCAGTAACTTTAATGACCTGTGCACGCAACACACACATTCACATACACACGCACACACACGCACCAAAAAAAAAAAAAACCTCCACAAACTCACAGCTGCTCCCTCTAATTGAAAGATCACACATTATGGAGTTGTTTGCCAACTAAGGAAATTAAATTTGGCTCTTAAAAGTTCCTCTACTTAGGAAGATCTGACGCATGCAATCGTTTTTATGAATCTAAATTAGAGGTGACTTTGTGTTAAACCCTGAGCTGGCGTTTACTGATATAGTCTTGCTTTTTTTTTTCTCTCTCTCTCTCTTTTCTTCTCTGCTCTCCAGCTTGAAGGAGCACGACTATAGTTATCACGGAGAGAAGGGGCTAAGTCTCTGGCTCCAAGGCCAGCCGGGGCCTTATCGCTGTCTGACTTTGTTTCTGGATATGTCTGTTTGCCTTTTAGTTTTTACACAGGAGAACATCCGCGCACGCTTCGCGCGGGCCGCCGATAGCCCCGCGATACGCTCGCGCAGACATCAAAGACCGGTGTTTCGACGAGCGCGCGTGGACGGCCCGGGCGCGCAAGTTGACGCAAAGCTCGTCAAGCTCCATCATGCAGAAGAATGCGCTGAGCTTCCAGTGCTTGCAGGAGTTGCAACATAATCTCTTTATTTTTCTCTGTACTGACAATCACTGCGCCGCACGTAGTCGGCCACCCTTGCGCCTTTGTTGTTGATAAGTTAAGTACGAGCTGCTTCGGTTTCTCCCCCCCCCGGCGAGGAGAACTAATGGCTGATAAGTGATTAGGACCTGGTGTAGAGATTTCCCCCGTTTGTTTGATGCAGCAATTAATAGTGAATCTGAGGTAACAGACAAATTAGTGACTTAATTTTCCTGTAGCCCAAAGCGAAGAGGCCAAATGGACAATAATGGTATCGTGATTACATTTGTACATAAATGGGGGGGGGGTCTTGCAGTCGTGGGTTGGCTCCAAACCAGGTACCCTCTGCCAGAACATCTCGCTCTCTTTTGTTTTTTTCTTCCTGTTTTGTCCCAACTCCGCATTGAATGAGTATAAAGGGAAACGCTGAAGGAAATCTCGCGCCCCATCTGCTATCAGACTGACAATGATTTAGCCTCTCGGGGCTTCGGCCAATATTTCTGGAGTTCTGCTGTTGTCTCCTCATGTCCAGATGTCCAGATAATGGACATGCAGTCCAGACTTCTTCCTTTCTATGCCAGGTGTTTGTCTTGGTCCAGGAAATATTTTGGCTAAAGTAAACAGATGTCTCCTCGATAATAGACTACAAACAGAAACCTCAATGCTTCAGATTTTTCCTTTTTTTTCTTTTTTGCCTCATTGGCTCCAGACTCTACATTCATATGCAGATATCTGTTTACTCAAATTACATTGAAGAAAAAAAGACGAGTTTGTGTATTTCATACATGATTAAATACTGGAGGATACTTTGAAATCAAAGCTGCAGCCTTTAAAGTCTGCGTCGAGCAGTAATAAATGTTATAAGCCCATCTTTTGATATTGTCACTCCGCTGAATGCTGCATGAGTAACCACCCTGACAAATTGCAAGGTTGTGGAGAAAAAATAGGTCTCAAACTGGATTCACAAATTGAATTATTAACTACAATGTTAACACACTCTGTATTATTGCAGATACTATTTATCACTGAAAGATATTACAGGACATAATTCATCAGTCGATGTCGTCCCTGATCGATGTTGGTTGAACTACAGTGCCGGATCTAAACTGATGTGACTGGTTAATCCTCCGGTCTCCATTCACAAATTAAGTTTCTTTCATCATGCCACAGCTTTCAGTAAATTTAAATGAGGACGATGAGCTGTTTTGGTGATCCCAGTATTCACGGGAGATTTGTTAGTGGGGAGACGGCAGCTATCTCTTTGTTTAAACCCACAGCAGACCAGGAAGATGGCTAAATTCTGCACAACTGGTTTGTGCAGCTGAGACATTGTCTGTGTTAAGATGAGCTAAGATATTACATGTTTTTTGTTTCACTTCAACCATTCCTAAAAAAAAACACCAAACGCACATTATGGGCACATTATTCCCAAATGAAGCCTGCTCTCTGTATCCAAACTAAAGAGATTTATTGTGAAACAAAATGTGGGTTTATCTCATGAAAACTCACAGGCAGACATGTTTTCTGATCTGACGGCGTTTGCTATGGTCTCCCATTTTCCCATTTCAGAAATTAGAGAATGATTATTACAGTGGTTGATAGAAATCAAAGCTGCCTGTCACTGTGAAATAGGAAGCTGACAGCCGTCGACTGTGTTTTGTCTCATGTTTTGTTAACCAATCTAATCAACCCAGACTCCTCCATTTGGGATTTTCTTTTTTTTCTTTAGAGGACAGCCTCTCTACCTTCTGTTGTGTACCTGTGTATCAGATTCCCCCAAAGCTCCAATTAGCCTTATCCACTATCTATGTTTTCCTTATCATGCATGAATCGCACATGGCTGGATGTAATTGCATGGGATTGTTTTACCCTTGCAACAAATTGCTTTGCGTTTACCGCAGGTGTCGGCGCAGCCGTGGCGCATTTTTTTTCTTGCGGATAAACCCGTGTGCGCGCGTCTCTTTAGGGCTACTTAAAGGTTACATGTGAACGGAGAGGTTGCGGCGGACAATTAGACCTCACTACGCAAGATGAGTCATCACAGTGACTAATGGCACATTTACAAGTAAAAAAGTGCTCAGGGGCTATGCTAAGTGCATACTTGTAATATTGCTTTTTATTTTTTTTAATCTGCATCATCCCCCAAGCGTATGTTAAGTACACCACTTTAGGCCCTAAAAATCCATGTTTATTTAATGGGCTCCTTAAGTGAACGGAGTGACAGCTTATTATCCCGTAAAGCACATCAGTTCCATTCACTATTTATGTATCGGCTGCGGTAACTTGAAATGTTGTACTTTGATTATAGTAGTCACTGAGGCGTTTGGCCCATTTTTGTTATTACTTTATCTTTTTCTTTTTTTTTTTTTTTTTCCTCACCCCCCTTTTTCTTCAATATCACCTCAACAGAAAGCACAAGGCTTTTTTTTTTTTTTTTTGTGAAGATCAGACAGTTTACAAAAGCAGTGCAGATGCAAGTAAATGTTATTCTACAGAGATGTGACCTGATATCCACATAAAACAGGAGCGGTCTGCTCTCATCCGTGTATTTGGATGCACGATCAAGCCTTATATGACTGTTTACAGCAATACAAAGGGAGGAAACGCTGCAAAATAGCATCCTCTCGAGAGGCATTTACTGCTGTTTGAAATCTGCATTTGGCAGCTGCATTGTTGTTGTTTATGTTCTGTAGTTCGATCTCCGACGAAAAACAGTGTGAGGGCCACATCATCATAATACAGCTGTTTACTGAGAAAACAGCTGGTGGGCAAGGTCACTGGTGGAAATTCTGAAATATGTTGCCATGCAAAGTCAAGTCGTAACTTAAATATCCCAAGCAGTGGTGTCCTTGAGCAAGGCACTTATTTCTGTGGTCGGGGTTTGAGGGATGTTGGCTGTGCCGTGCTGTTCTGGGGGAAATAACTGTAAATAAACATAAGTGAGAAAGCTGCAGGCTCAGCATGCGCCGCAAATCATCCCAGTGCAAATAAAGGTTTAAATATAGATGCCACAATGGTAGCTGTTGTGGGGAAAAAATATTTACATCTGTCTAAATTAGTACTGCAGCAGTCACAGCAAGTAATCCCTTCTTGAAAGTTAATCATTAGGACAACATTACCACGGTTTATTCACAGTTTATTGGCGGAGTGAGTTAATGACAGGCACAGATGCGCAGAATTTATGTGGGCCTGCGCCTTATGCTGGTCCATGTGGCGGGATGGGGAAGCCGCTGAAAAGAGCGACTAGGAATGTTCGATTGATGAAACCTTGCAGGATTACACCGATTTTCGCACAAAGGTTAACTGTGTTTAATTCGTCCGCGCTGCAGATCCTCTGGGTGAAGATTTCCAACGCGATGCCGTGCAGCGAGGCGTCTGCTGTACAGTGGGGTGTCGTCTTTGACATTTTAAGCATTCATGCTTGATGTTTCAACAGTGAATAAGACTTAAGATACGGGATAGGCAATTACGCTCTCCCGAGTGGCCACATTAAGAACTGAACCGCTGTGGAGAGCCAAGCCATAAGTAAAGATCAATTCTGCTTAATTATAATGCATTAGATAAGAAATGCAGCATTTTAAATGGTTTGATTAGCTCCTGCTCCCACTGTGCATCACTCAAGTTTGTGTATTTCTCTGAGTTTTTTCCTGTTAGAGGGGCAAATAATGCCCATGTTGCACATTAGGTAGCGGTATTGAGTCGCTTTGTCACCAAGGCCAGCAAAGTTGCTTTCAGTTCCAGATGTACCAATGATACCGATACGGCAGACGCTTCGAACAACAAGCACCGGCATATGTGAGTCGACGCCTCATTAACTCCTGTCAGTGCATTCACTTCTGTCGTAGCAGGAGGTCATTACATAATTAAAGTAATTCAAACTCAGTGGATTTACAACATATTCCGACATTTTGGTTTGTAACAAAGTCAAATTTAAATCCCTGTCAAAATCAATGTGAGTGTGAATCCATGTGCATGAATGTGCGGGTTTTGCAGGGATTTGCCTCGACTGATCTGAAACAATAAGCACGCTGAGAAGGCCTTTAGCTGTGAACCAATGACGAAGCTGAATGAAGCCAGCTGTGGCGCCATGGCTGCAGCAGCAGGAGAGAGGAAGACGGCGTAGATGTAGACGAATGCTCCTGGGATCGGCAGAAATGCATTTAAGGATTATGAAAATTTGAAAATAGATAAAAGTCTGTTTTCTAGAATGATAATATTTTACCTGCCACCATTAACGTTTTGCAGAGTTATTCATCTTGTTTTGGGGCTGAATGGTAACACTCTAATCAATTGTAATCAGATGATAATAGAATTTCTCATCCAAAAAGTTGCGGCTGGTGAAAATATTGACTTTTGGAAGTGGCTTGTGAGCAAAAAAAAAAAAAAAACTATTGTTGATTTAGCTCTGATTGCAAGACTTTGAGCCAAAGTGGGAAAACCTGATAACTTCAGTGCGCCTGCCAGCAAGACGTCACAGAACTCTTGTGACTTAATACAGTTTTCCTTTATTAACTGGTCGACTATTCAAAGTCTTATTTATTTTGATCATTCTAAGTAATAACACATCGTACCGCGGCCTGGAGGTTAAAGAGGCGAGATGTTCAGATGTTTGCAGGTTGGAATCCTAATACCGACATGCTTCCACTGATTACCATCCTTAATCTGCAGCATCTCCCAGGACACAACACCGTGGCAGCACACTGCTCCGAGTGTTCTCTGTAGGATAATTACACACAGAGTAATGATTCCCCCAAGGGGGTCAATAAAGCATCAGCAATAAAGGAAATTGTACATTTTTAAACATGAAAAAGCAATATGTTCTCAGAGAACAGTTCTCCACAAACTAAGCACAGAAATTTTAAAAGTAGGATTGAACTGACGGAAGTGATGGACAAACCTTAAAAAATTAGGTCCATGTCTTCTCATCATCTCTTATTTCAAGGTTTCTCTTGAGCCATTTCAGCTCCACGGTTTTCTGATTCAAGCTGCATGGCTACTTGAATCTCTTTTCATCTACATTTAAATCCATGTCCCCGTCCCCACCTTTCTAATACGGAGCCCGTGTCCCCACGAATTGCTTTCTCTCACAAACCTTCAGAGGAAAACAAAGTTGATACTCTGAACAAATCAGAAATCTCAGACTGATGTCCCAGTGGGTGGGCAGGTTGCAGGGAACGGCAGATTGGTTTGGACAAGCAAGGACACTTTAACACGAGATGTAACGTCCTGCAAAATGATACGTGGTAATTTTATAAAAGAGACATTTTGCAAATTAATTCAGGTGGCTCTTGTCTCTGGTTGGATTTGTGCTCCGTGCCTTCCTCGGACTCTTTCTCCCAAATTGTCAATTCTCGTTTGTGAAACGAAGCTCTTAATTTCTAGGTAAACTGTTCAACTCTGCAGTGGCTACTTGTGCATTCTCTGCATTGCTAATGTGGTCATTTAGCACCAGGAGCCGGCTGAAGCCAAACAAGACAGTCATCTGTGCCCCAAATCGGCTAACCCCAAATGGTCTCTCAATTGACTGGAACTCGGTCGCATTAGAGAGGCACTTCTGGTGTGAACAGGCTGCCGTTTGTCATACGCATTACCCCAGATTCAGATTTGAGTTTAATAGTCGTTTTGTTCACTGTTCTGTCTTTGTCGCTCTTGTTCCCCAAAAATTTCCCTCTTCTCTAATTAGCCCCTTTAATGCCTGCTCCTGCACTTGAAATCGTTCACTCTCCTGGGTGGATATTCATCTCCGCCGTCGCTCGTCCCCCTACCTCTCCATCTCTCCGTCATCTCTCCCTTATAGAGATGGATGAAAGGGGATATCAGGGAGTCTGGGTGGAGAGCTCAGCTGATAGGCTGAATCACGGCAGGTCATTTACTCACTGCGAGCCCATCCATCGTGGAACCCACACATTACCCCCTCACTCACTCATTCACTCTCTCTCTCTCTCACACACACATACACACACACACACACACACACACACCCTTGTCTCTCTAGACGCTCACACAAACATGCTGGCCCTAAATGACTTCCATCTCTCTCGTCATTTTATTTCACTCCTGGGAAGTCCAATTTGAGTTTCAGTATTCAACACGGCTGATGCAAAGGGATCTGTTCCATTAGAGATCTGCTTGTTCGCACGTCTTGAGAAACACATGCGCGCGAAAAACAAACGCGCGCATCAATACACACGCGCGCTCAGATGAAGAAATATTGCACATAACGGAGAAACGCACCTTGTGCTAAAAGCTCCAGACGTCTCATTACCGGCACTGTGTGCTTTTACCGCTGGGGTGTTGTGAATAATTGTGTCCCCCCCTGAAGTTTGTGCTGTTTGCAGTTCTGCTCCCCCGTGGGCTGACTGTTAATGGCGTCATGCCACTCTGCATCTGTACTTGGTGAACTGTTGGCATCAGTCTTCAGTAACTAATGCTGCCGTCTCATCAGTCCAGCTGCCTGCTGGTCAAATTATAACCCAGCAAGAGACCATTCTCCACCCCGTACCGGCGCCAGAACACCTATAACAGCTTAGTTTACCCCCAACAGGATGTCGTGATTGCTCCGAACGTTCGATGCCACCTCCAGCAGGTTAGAAAGTCGTCGAGAAAAGGACGATCAGGCTGGGCTGCGGGAAGCGAGGGAGCTGTGATCTGGGAAAACCGGTGGAAGGCGTTGGAGAGGGAGCGGGCGTGTGTTCCGGCTCCACCGCTGCAGTCTGCGTTATTGACAGATGTGCGGCGTAATCAGAATACAGCATGTATGCACTACTGTAGGGCGGATGGATGAGTCAGGGGAGGAAATGCGATTACAGTGGCAATCATAACTCAGATTAGCCTTCCTGTGTACCTCTCTCCACTGCTCAACATTGGAATCAATCACCATCACATTCACTATGACTCCTCATATCACACACAGGGTCGCACCAAAAGGACAAATATTGTTCTCTCCGGCAGAGAAAACAACATTGTCGAGAGCAAGGACAACAATCGCTCTCTTTAATAAATAACGGCAGCTATTATGATCATAAATAGTGAGGGGGCCAGAGGCTGTTTGTAGGGGGGAGGATGATACATGAATCCATTCAGCATATTTCTGCTGTGGGCTTGTATCTCTGCAACTAAGGGGATCAAAGGAGCTCCTGACAAAAGAGGCGCAGATGCAGCGTGCTGAGATGACAGCCTTCACCAATGCTAGCAGTGCACTCAGCGCTAACGTCGGCTGACTAGAGACCTGACTAACCAGTCCAGAGCAGCACATTCGGTCCCCCCGCTGTTTCCGCTATCTGATTATTATTGATGACATCAGGACATTCGAGAGCTTGTGGAGGCTCATTAAATCCGGAGTCAACTGATAATAAAAGTGAACATTCTGCACTGGATTACTTCATCCACGCAACGCACCAGACTAGCAGGGAAGAATTTGCATACTTTGATATGCGCTGGGTTTTTAGATATCCCCTCTGGATCACCATTTGATTAAACTGCGGAATCATGTCGCCGAAACTTCTTCATGGGTAATACACAAAGCCCAAAGCACTCGGCTGGTTAGAGCATGTGATCAGCCTGCCTGGGTTCGTGTGTTACAAGACGAGTGTGTACATGTTGTGCGTCTGGTTCCCCTCAGTTCTTCAGTTGCTCGCGATGCTTGAGGGGGGAAAATGCTGATGTGCTTTGTGTCTTGATCGCTCAAATTAATTTGAAGCCACGCTGAGAACAATATTCCTCCGAATGATTTGCAAATCACTGGCATTTTCACACATCGTGCAAACGCTCTTGAAAACAGTGCCAAAAAGACAAATGGTTGTGTATACGTGTACACATATGGAAGGTTTTTTGGGTTTTTTTTCTTCTTCCTTTTTTTTACTCGCACATTCATACACAAACATATCCACTCAGCTACGGCTGATTTGCCTCCGACGTACAAAATGAGGGAATCCATTTTCTTCCTGGCTTCTCTTCCATTTGAAATGATTGCCATAAAGTCAGAGCCTGGAGGAAAAGAGAAGACATGGGCTGTCAGGACTTTTATGGCTTCTCCCACAATCGCTCAGGTCTACAATGGTATTTTTATGATGCCACCGTATAGCCGGCTTTCACCTCCTATTTTTGCAACCCGCCTCACACCACCAGGGAAACTAACAAGGTCCTTGTGTTTAATGGACTCGAAGGCCTTATACCTCCAGCAGTCTCCAGACTCTCAGTGCCATGCAACAGCCCAAGCAATAAGCAACCATTTCCCTCTAATCAAACCTAATTCGAAGTATGCTTTACACTTTGTGCACGCCCGTTTCGCCGTGCTCGCCCCCAAGGGCCGCAATCTTCCGCGCACTTTGCCGCCCCATAACTGTATTGGAGATGGTGGGTGGAACTGGATGGAGTCAAGGTATTTGCATATGTAATTCAACAGTGACAATCAGAAAGACATGGCCCCATCTCCATCAACTGTTAACTGTGAAACAAGATTTAGCCCCTCTTTCAATCTGTGGCCAGTTCTGTGGTGGAGCCTAATAGTGTGTATCTTACTGCTTATCACTCTGCTTCTCTGAGCCAACAGGCTGTTATGCTTAGATAACCATAGTCATTTGCTGTGTTAAGTGGCTGATTGCTTCACAGTTGTGCTTTGGCGTGCATGTGTGTGCGCGCCATACTTTCATGCGCCCGTGCGTGCGTGCATGCGTGCAATTACACTGGTGCCCCAGCTGCATGCGTGTGTAGCAGCACCAGCTTTTTTTTTTTTTTTTTCCCCCCCCCAACAAGCTTAGCTCCAGTCCCCGGCAGCATGGCTGAGCGAGATTAAAGTCACCCATATTACACTTAGCGCCAGGAGACGTAAGGAAATTAGGGGAAAATTAAACAATGCCATTTGCATACAATTACACAACAGCACAACAAACGGGCCCGGTTAGCCGCCGTCTGGTCAGCTAAAGAGGGTTGCTCAACATTGGTTCATTAACTATGCAAACAACTGACTGGCTTTATTCAATCGTGCATGCTGTTTGGACAGTGAATGGAAAAAAAAATGCCATCTGAAGACGATACACGTTGAGCAGTTTCTTTATTCTTCCATCTGAGGTGACTGTTTAACTCACCAGTTTAGCTCAGCAGGTTAAATGGAATCGCTTAGGCAGGATTTACATTATTTTATTGGTGCATGTGAGCCCGTGCCTGCTGACATTTGAGTCTGACATTCAGGTTACAATACTCACTTTTCATCTCAGGTGTTTGAAATATACGTCTCACAACCTGCTGGGAAAATCTTTCCTTCTCAAGACACAAGAGCACAACCACCCCAGTCTGTCTTGTTCCTATCTGCTGCGCACACATTCACATGCAAACCATCACCTTTTAGCTCTTTTCACAAACGCGGATATTAAACTGCATATCAATTCCGCTTTCATCTCAAACATATATTCACATCTACAAACCGAATTCTCTCTTTCTTTTGCCTGCCTCCTGCCTCCTATCTCTTCTTCCATCCCCGCTACATACGGCCAACTCACCTGGTGACCGCGCTGATAAAATATTAATGTGTTCGGCGAAGGGTTGTTGTTTGGCCCGCTGCCCTGACCATGAGCTTTGTTTCTGGACGGTGGGAAAAGCTAAGCAGCAATTCAGAGGCTGAGGCAGGGGTCCGTTCAGCTGGATTCAAAGCAACTCCCCAAAAAAAAACCCCATCGCTCTGTCCACCAGTGCTGTGCCGGATGCAAATGTTATGCAATTTCAGTGGTAAGCATGACTTGGGTTGGAGCGAGCCTTTGCAGTAAGTGAAGAAGCAGCAAGTTGAAAAAGATTCCACGCCTGAAGCTTTGGAAGAAGGACAAGAGGAGACACCTGGTTTCCCACAGCCTCAGCTTACATTTTGGGCTCTTTTGGCTTCTGTTAGCTTCTTAAGCCCTCCAATAGACACTCAAACAATTATGCTCCCTTGTCCCACTTCTTTAGTTTCCTCTCCAACTTCTTTTTAATAAGCTTTGAAACTGCAGGTGCTGCTGTTTTTTTTTTTTCTTCTTTTACCGGGGAAATCTTTTTTTTTTTTTTTCTTCCTTTTTGGCATTGTAAAGTGAACAACCGAATGCACGCCATCCAAGTGTTGATGCTTTTCTTATGGAGGCCTAAATAAAGAATGAGCTTAGTAACAGGGAGCTGCTCCCTCCTGTTCTGATTCAACGCACTCCTGTCGGTTTGCTTACTCCACATTGCCCACGGATCCCCCTGGGTTTATGCTCAAGTATTCACACCTCAGTGTGTTTGTACTGTATCAGTGTGTTCTTGAGCGGGTGCCTCTGCCGCGCTCGCTCACTCGCTCGCTCGCCTGTTTGTTTGTGTGTCCTTCTGGTGTCTGTGCGTTCAGGCTTCAGTGCATGTATGTGTTGAAAGACCTGAAAATCTTCAGGCCAACGCGGCGCACACAACCGCCCGACACATTCATACAGCCGAGCTAAAGGTTTGGTTCAAGGCTTCTCATTTGCAGTTGTGTGAAAGAGGGTATGGATTTTATATATTTTATACTCGCATAATGCTGACGCTCCTTTTAGCCGTGCTTATCTGACATCCTTAGTTCCGAGTCTTTTTAGCCTCATGCTTTTGGATGGAGCTTTTTACCTGTGAATGGAAAAAAAGATAAGAGCATGCCCATAAAAAATACACACACACGCACACACACACACACACACACATGCACAGCCGGGCGGTCTTTTACAGATGAGAAATGCGCAGCTGCTCATTGAATCCATTACTATTCCGGCCGAGCCTGTGAGCGATCTGTGCGCTTTACAAAGAGATCGCATCAGGTCTGGATAGACTTTGAGCTGCGGAGAAGGTCTGAGTATCATGGCTGGTAAGATCAAGCCTGTACGTCTGCAGCTGGTCCCGGCACAGCAGAGCAAATCCCTGCAAAACATAAAAGGCATTCCTCCATTTTATAGCAAAAGTTACGCAAAAGTTTCCAGTTGGAGAGTGTGCAGCCACCTTTTATCTTGTCTAGACGGTGACGACACAAGACTGCCCGCATTCCTCTGGAGATCAAAACTCAACTCAGGATCCCACTGGACCGCTAAAAAAAAATGACATTTTAAATTCAAATACCCGATAACTGGAGCAACAAAGTTGGCCCCGACCTGATGCAAAAGGCTCAGGATGTCAAAACAAACCAAACTCACACGGACAGCCACAGTGGACTGGAACGTCTGTTGTAGACATTCGCGCACCAGCATGCAAATACACACACATTAAATGCGGTGTGTCACAGGGATAAGCACTGATGTTGCCTGCTTGTTTTTAAGACGTGCTGGATTAAGTGACTGACAGAGATTTTATTGCACGGAATACATTGCAATACGTTAAGATGCGAGATATTTTCACCCTGTTTAGGGATTTAGAGGGGGAAAAGTGCTTCGTTAGAATTTAAAAGGAACATATAATGCATCTGTTTGAAAGAAAAATAGGCAATGACTAATAAGAGCTTGACTGACAGTAAGCTGTTTGGGGCTTACTATGAGTTGGCATCAGCAGCTATCAAATTGCATCATATTTTCTTACATTGCAGGAGTGTGAGGTGAAGAGGTAGATGTGGAATTAGGGAGGTGAAATTCATCTTTTCATGGTGAGTGAGTAATCTGTTGTAACAGGAAAGTATTCCGTCATGTATTTTGCAGATTACGTATGAAGAAAAGAACAATTTCTCCTTCTTTTGCTCACCTATATATTTTCAGCCAATCACAAGACAGAAACAGTCTTTTTTTTCAATGTTTACATTATGCATTGGGATCTTTGGTGTTTTGATTAATAAATAAAACTATTTAAGCATCAATCGAGGTCAAGATGTTTTACTGAAATCCAAACTGAGGATCAGAAAATGTTGATTGTGTAACATCCATCTGCAGCTTACAGGGAATAGTCTGACGAATAGAAAACATCCAGTCAGCTGGAGCCGTGCGGGGAAAGATGCCTGACTGGTTCAAAAATTTCACAGAGACAACAGCAACTCAAAT
The DNA here is from genome assembly GCF_902148845.1 of Salarias fasciatus. Classification (NCBI taxonomy): domain Eukaryota; kingdom Metazoa; phylum Chordata; class Actinopteri; order Blenniiformes; family Blenniidae; genus Salarias; species Salarias fasciatus. The sequence continues at coordinate 13,247,615 of NC_043763.1, forward strand.
AACTGTGTGTCACATCGTGGCGTGCGGGAGGACCATCTCTGAAAGGTGGCTTTATTGTCCCCTCAGGGAATGCACAGCATGTCGAACCCTGAAGCTGATGACAGCAGAACATCACGCTGTGTGTCATCAAAACACAGGAAACTGAGGTTATATACACACACACACGCACGCACACAGCCAACAACCTGAGTGTTGCCACTGACCGTGCATCCTTCTCCTGAAATCTACTTCTAGCAAGATGAGTAATAATGTCAGAGTTGAATCCCCTCAAGTTGTCCTGTAGAACGAGACAGTGAGAGCGCTGAACTGAACTTTTCTCCAAATATCACTGTGTGGGGATTTGCTCCACTCCTGTGCAGGTGACACGTCTGCAGCGGCGTGTCACAATGAAACAAAGGATGAAGAAAGTTTGTAAAGCAAAAGGACATGTTTGTGGTTGGGCTTTGCTGCCTTGCTTCATCCAGCGCGGCCTCACAGGGGGCTGGAGTTTGACAGCAGCTGAAATTGGGTAATAGGTCGTGTGCGGACTGGACGTATCCCCAGTCCAACATTGTGCAAACTCAGAGAAACTCTCAGACCCACAAGGCAATTTGGACGGGGTTAGCTCACTCATCAGGAGCGCCTGTGGGAGGAAGCAGAAGTACACAACAAAAACCCATCAGAGAGAACATGCAAACTCCAAGTGAAAAGATGGAGAGCTGAAAGATATCTGTCTTTTTATTTATTATACAGAATTTGATTTATTTGTCTTTAGCTCAACAACGGAGTGCAATGCGATGGAAAAGGCACACTATTATCCTCGTCAGGTTTCCAATCTGCCTCAGCGGCCGGCTTTTCGCCCCACCTTTCAGTTTGGCCTTCAGGACTGCTTTATATGAGATGAGTTAACATAACCTTATTACCATCAGGCACAGACAGCGGATATCGGGCTTGAAACTGCCATCCATGCCTGAGTGTTTCCAACACACAGCTGTAAATGCGTGTTTCCCTGGACTCGGTGATCCTTCTTGTCCGGCTGGGTTTTTTTTCTAACGTTATACATCACAGCTGCACTTTTTCAGCACGGCAGAAAAGGCTCTCCGGGATTTCAGTGCTATAATATATCACGGGGTTTAATTGTGCTGAAACATTCAAATACAGATGAGAACCGACTCCAGTCGTAATAGGCAATAACTTCAACGCTTTGCTTTTTTTTTTTTTTTCGCCCCCTTAAAGTTTCACAAGGTCCACTTTGGTGTTTGTCATGTTCGATTGCCCACAGAGTTTTTAAAGAAGTTCTCCCTCCTCCACCCAAAACAGTGTAATGCCTCAACGTCTTATGGGCCGGAACTCATACCCTCACAAAACGGCTTATATTACCTTATTTCTTCAGAATCGCATCAGGTCTCACACATCTGCCTCCTCCGTTCCCTCTAATTTTCTTCCCTTCCCAACAGCGACTTGTACAAATACAACTTCTGTAATGTTCCGGTTCGCTCTTGTTATTATGCTCACGTCCTCGCCCTTGAAGTAATTCTACTGTTGTGCCCGCCGTGAGTCGATCTGGATAAGCGTGCCGGCTAAATGCCTCAAATGTAATTGAAATTGTGAAAGAATCCCACTAAAAGTCAAGCAAGAAAAAAAAATAAATAAAAGAGCGAAGCACTGATGGTGCAGAGCAGCTGTGGCATCCCTCCACTGTTGAATGTTATTTCATGTAATTTGACAATGATATATTGAGCAAAAAATCTTCTTTGGTTGTTTAACAAACTGCAAGAGTGTAATCTAGAGTTATTTACCATGATGCACATTTAGTCTTCTGGTTAGATTCTTCATGAAAATCTAATTTTTGCGGCTTTTTGTCAGAATCATCAGCGATCCATACATTTAGCTGTACATTAGTATTTAGGAGGGAGATGACTTAGATGGATCTTGCTCTGAGAAAGTTGGAATGAGAGCAGATATAGATTTACATTCTAATTCCTCCCAGCTGCCTCCAGGCGCTGTGTTGATCCTCTGTCTTCATGTTTTTGTGTTTCCTGAGCCCTTCGACAAATTATGCATGACGCCTGCTCCACTCCTCACAGAAATACGCATGATGTTCACACCGGTAGCACACGCCACCTTTCCTTGAATATTCTTCTGTGCCGGCGACCGCCACCTCGCCGACGTCCCACTGAGTTCAAACGAGGAGAGCCATCTCCGCTCGTCCCCATCGCACACACCTGGTCCTCTCCGGGAGGATAAATAACATACACCGCATTAATTCATCCATATCTCACCAGACTTCAAATAGTTTTTTTCTTTTCCCTCTTCGGGGACTCAAGGACTTTCAGCAGAGGGTCGCTCTGTTTACTTTATACTCCAGGGTGGGAAGATTTCCATTTGAATGAATGTGTCGGAAGTGTGGGGCGTATTCGGGTTTAGAGATCTCATTTTCAGACACACAGGTGTGCATGTGTGTATTCAACAAGTTTGCACTTTGTATGTTCCTGAATGGTTCAGTGGTGTATTTGTATGTACAGGTGTAATTAAGTCCCTGCGTGTGTGTGTGTGTTTTGAACCGAGTAAGTGCACGCTTACGCCTCTGCTTGTGTGGATTGTGCCAGACGGTGTTTATGATCGTAATTTGCAAAGCGTTGCCATCATCTGGGTTCACTGAGGTGGGATGATTCAGAGCAGATCTCAAGTCGTGCTCAGCTAAACTTTGGACTCTCTATTTAAAAGCCGTCTCCCCCTTCAACCTTGCCTGGAGCGCTGATAGGATGAAAAATGGATGGAACCCCCAAAGGAAGGAGGGGGAAGGTCCATCTGTGAGCTGCATTCAAGGACAACAGTGTTATCCGCTTTGGAACAGTATGAAACAAGCCAGTGTTTTCAGTGGGGTGTGGAAATGCGGGCTTCTGGATGAACTGTGGAATCTACTGTTGTCTTGCCAAGCCAACTGTGATGTTGCCGATTAGATGCGAATCATTGACTCCTTGTTTGTGTCTCCCATTCAGAGCGCGGAATAATGAACAAATGTGACTGATAGTTTCTGATCTGTGTTGTGGTAAATTATGACAGCAGCAGGAATTTGCGTTTCAGCACCCTGATGCTCATGAGCGCTGTGTTTAAAGTAATTTCATGTTTGGCAGCCATGACTCAGGAATCATCTCCATTTTGATCTCGTTTTTATTTTCCCTCCTTCTCTTTCCCCTTTCTTGTTCTTGTCTTCAGTTGTTCTATTTTCGTTTCCTCCCAGCCTTCTCGCATCATCCTCTGTTTGATCTGCCTCTTGCTCTTTTGACTCTTCTCCCTCTCCTTCCTTTTCCTCGCAGAACCGATTTCACCTGCAGATGTCTGCCCGAGTGCCTCCATCGACCCTGGGCAGCTTGCTGTTAGCCGTCCTCCAAGGCGGCGGCGGCGAGGGAGAGAGGGAGCGAGGCGGCCGCGGGGAAGGCAGTTGGGGAGGAGCAGCTGTGATCTGCCCCGGGTGGGACGAGGGCGGTGACGGATTGCTGACTCACCTGCAGAGGCACAGCGGCTCCACCTGGCATTTGTGGGATATCATCAACCTCACCCGCATCACGGGGAGCCGGGACCGGCGGGGGGAGGCCAGCGAGGAGAGGAGGGAGGATCAGATGGAAGAGGAGGCTTTGAAGATCATCTCCACTCATTTCCTGCGCTCCTCCTCTCCCATCTCCTCTGTTCTCCTCCTGGGATCCGATCCGGAGTGTCTCTCATCCGTCCTGCGGGCTGCTCAGCGCCTCGCCTCATCACTACCAGCGCTGCAGTGGATCATGGGATACCCCTTGTCTCCAGATTCGTTACACACTCTGGGAGGACCCCTTGGGCTGTTAGCCTACGGGGAGGTTGGACGCAAGCCAATAAGCTTCTACATACGGGATGCTTTGCAGCTGATTGGCCGAGCCGTCTCTGCGGCGACGCTGGTGAGGCCAGACCTGGCGTTGATTCAAAACATGGTGAATTGTTATGACAAGCCAAACCTACACGAACTGCCTTCTTCTGGACAATATATTGCCAGGTATGCACATATATACCAAAAAAGTCATTTTATTTGTCTCTAATAGTAGTAATAGTATTTGAAACCATGTTTGAAATCATATTTTTTGACATTGTTTTTCCTACAAATAGAGCTTGTTACAGCATTTTTGTATTTTCCTCTCAGTTTGAATAGAACTATTAGAGGATGAGTATTTGAAGGTAGCTTGATAGCGACACCTCTCATTGGAAACACTCGTGCTGCTAAACAATAATCTTCACACCTCACCGTGGGAGTTTCTGTGGCGGCTCTCGCTTTGTAGAGAGCGGTTTTCAAACCTGCTTTGTCTGAGAGTTTTGATTCAATGGGCACAAGTCGGCTTGTAAAGCAGTAACTTCGCAGCTGGTAAAAATAGGCTTGAAAATACTTCTGCAGTGCCGATGATAAAGGAACTTCTAAAAGTTAAATACGGTGCTCCGCGAGATGTCATAGGAAAAGCAGCAGCTCTTGTCAGGCCAGGAACGGACCTTAAATATTCTTTACAACCACTGCAGCGGCTAGACCGCCGTTTGTGTCTGAGCACGGAGAAATCCGAGACACTTAAATCACCGAATGATTTGTGGAAGACACCGACAAACTGCAATTAAATTCCTCTTGTCAAAACACTAAATATGTGTAAGCTCGTTAGCTCTCTGAGTGGCACATTGGCGTTTTTGTGGGGAGTCGCTGGCTCGACTTGTTGTAACATACGCTCTGGTTGTTGCCCTTGTCTGTCCTTTGCTCCGTGGGGGTGGCAACTTCTGAATAGCGCTGTCATACTGAAGGTAGGGAGGAGGTCTTTATGGCATACAGATTTGCAGAGTGACACCAGAGGGGTTTTTTTGTGTGTGTGTGTGTGTGTGTGTGTGTGTGTTTTCTCACTGTTGCTGTTAGAGCTTTGAAAAAGTCCCCTGACAGATTTGAGGGTCTGCCAAGGTGCAGCGTGTGATAATGAGCATATGCAAATGAATAATAAAACACATATAGAGGCTTAAATATATTTGAAATTAAAGGAATCATTGCACTGGGAAAGTGAGAAAATGTGTTTCTGGTATATAAACCCCCTTTAGGCTGCGTGAGGGGATGAAGCTGACTGGAAAGGTAAATATTTTCTTCTTTGCCAGCCGACATGGTATTTCCTAAAATGATACATCGGATGAAACAGCATGGATCCAACTTCTGCGGCTGTGCCGTCCTGGTGGAAATGGATTTGCGGTGTAGTCGCAGGGCCCCACAGCAAATATTGAGCACACATGGTGCCTGCCAGCCGAGCGCGATCATCAACAACCCCCACATAATCACAAGCTGGGTGCGCTCACTGAGCTCTCTCTCTCTCTCTCTCTCTCTCTCTCTCTCTCTCTCTGCCGTTTGGCGGAGCGCTGGGATGCCAGAACCACCGGCCATGGAGGGCCAGAGGCTGAAACCAGTGGATTGGGAGCTGCTGTATGACTGTGCATTCATTGCTGGAGTCAAAAGTGAAAAGCTTACGAGGGTTAATGTGATCAAATTACAGCTTTGCGATGGATTTCACTGGTTCCACACCTTCACGCTTCTCAGGCGGTCAAACGTACGTGGAACTTCTTGAACCGGCCCGGATGAATGCTGAACATTGTTGATGCATAATCTCTTCTGCCATCATCACATCAAAACTGGTTTGCGACTACAGAAAGAGGGCAAAAAAGAGAGGAAACTATCGCATCAACCTTCAATTTCATCTTCAAGGCTTCAAGGTCAATCACGAAACCTTATCATGCTCAACTAAAATAGCAGCATATTAGCATAGTAAAATGTTCATCTAGAGGTTTTTCTAATTTAGCTTTTTACAGTTTTACAGTGCGGTGAACATGACCTTGGACTTTCATCGGATGAGTTTTTTCTACTTTTAACTATGAAGAAAAATAGCGTTTTCAGACTGACACAAACTTCACGGGGACACTCAGGAAAGTTGCAATCATTTGGCCAATTACGTTACAGTCTAGACTGTCCGGACAGACTATTTATAATGGGGTCCTCTGAAATATTGTGCCGGTGACCTTTGTACTTGGCCTGTTGGGGACTGATAAAAGGGGTCATTTTGTCACACTGTCCAAACCGGTGCAGTCAGGCTCCGTGGCTCTCTGGTGGACTGGGCGATTCTTATCCCGCCGCTGCAACAGTCAGACACGCCGCTGCTCTGGAGAGCCCGAACAAAGCCGAGGCGAGTGAGAGACTTCCACATGGAAAAGGCAATTAACAGCTCAATGCCCAAGGGACGGAGCAAGAAAAGCAGGGAGGGAGAGAGAGTGTCGAGAGATACAAGCAAGCAAATAAGGTATGAGAATGAGGAGGGGGGGGGGAAAATCTCTTTCAGATTCTAAGCAGCACTACAATAAGGAAACATCCGGAGGAAAAATATGAGCAACTAACCAGTTTTGATGTTATTCTCTGAATGCCCAGATTTAGAAGGAGGGAAAAAAAATCCCATGGTGTTTATTCCTGAAAATACATTCGAGGGAAAGGATACTGTGGTCCAAACAGACATATACTGTAGATAAAAGAGAGGAAGTAAGACGCAGCTGAAGGAAAATACAAACCGTGTCAAAAAACAAGTAAGAATGAATCCAAATGGAAAAGGACACGAGGGAGGAAATAAAGGCGAGGAGAGGGAGAGCGTTGCTGCTATCAGAGTGAGATCTGCCACTCAGTGCCATCTCCCTCGACACGCTGATCCTATCTCCCCCTGAAGAGATTAAAACCATTGAATCTGGCGCGCCTGGCATCATCCCCCACATACAGAATGAAAAAGACAGAGGGAGTAAACTTTCCTCCAAACTCAAAGAGACGACGTGATAAGAGAGCAAGACACATGCCTGGGACTCTCTTATGGAGTCATCATTTACCGGACGCTCGGCTGACATTTACTCTGAGTGTGTAAACCCGGGCCAGGTGTTAGCGAGAGGGAGGCATCCCTCTCTGACACCGCCGGCCGACTTATCAACCCGCTTTGACACCAGCCGTCATTCTTCAGATGCAGCTGCTGGCCGGATGCTGCACAACAGCCCGCAGGACCCATAACTAAGAGGTGGCACCGCTTTAATGTGGACTTTACTTTCCACAAGCCTTCACTTATCCGTGTGTTATTTCACACTCATATCTTATCATTGGGCAGAGGTCCAAACATGTCAAGAACTGCATTACGCTTTTCCTCCGCGTGAAAGCAAAGTGAATATTATTTATATATTTCTTTATTTTTTTGCAAAGGCGAAGCTATTAGAGTATGGGGCTTGAGCGGCTTGGCTTGATGAATCTGCTGTCTGTTGGATATGATGATTCAGCCGTGCTATTACCATGAGTGATTTCAGCTCAAGGCAAGGCTAGTGCTGCTGCTTTATGGTCACTGAGACAGAGGGAGCCGCTGATGAGAAAACATAAGTTAACATGGAATGAGATGAGAGTGGCTTTCAGTTTCCAGAGATTTTTAATCAGACTTGTTGGGGGATTATGATCCTGCTGAGGTGAATCACAAAGTAAAAATCTCAGCGAGAACATATAAGCAGGCAGCAACGCTCGAAAACCCCATGTACTTTCATATGTGTCACTGTCTGTGTCGCTCAGACAAGCTTTAGTCCAGCCAAGGCTTAGAGGAGAGGTTAATGACCCACACGATCAATTTAGTATTTTCATTATCCTCTGCATGTCCCTTTTTAATGGGGAAAGTTCTCCAGCAGCCGTTACAATCCAGACTCATCAATTCATACATATAACTCTGAGATGAAAAGCGGAGTGAAAAAAAGAAGAAGAAAAAAAGCAGAATAAAGCAACGAAAAAGGAAAAGGCTGGTTTTTCTATTCTCAGAAAGGGCTGCCGCTCAACCGCTCGTTTCTGTTATCAGGAAGGAAAACTTGCCCTTTCTAGCCTTGACCCAGACATCATCAGCAGTCTCTGCACGGTTCAGCACCCATACCGAATGCAGTGATCCGTGCATACTTTAACATTTAACCAACCACTTCTATGATTTACAATGACCTCCTGACAATCCGCCACTAATCAAGACATGATCAAACAGTGCTTGTATGGATTCGCACCGAGACTGCAGCTGACGGCGTCCCCGTGATCGAAAGGTAAAGACATGAGTCGGAGAATCCCTGAACGGTTCAAGAGGCCAGGGCAGATTTATACGTGATTGGGGATTGCTCTCCTTAATGTATTCCACCATAAAGACCAATGTGGTGGCACCAGGAAGGTGAGGAGAATAGCAATGACTGTCTGTATGGAGTGGCAGATAGGAGGAGACCCTCACTGCACTGCATTAACTTTTAATTATAACTTTCTGGGACATGCAATTACCCATCTGAGACGAGAGGCGCTGAAGCCCCACAACCAGACTGTGGCCATCTGCACCAACATTTCTAACTTTTCTTCTCGTCCCGTCCAAGTTTGTTGAGGTTTTTTTTTTTCTGTCAATACAGACTACAAATTTTTGCTCGAATCTGTTGTCTTCCATTCATCATTTGTTCTTCTCTTTCTGTTTCTGGAGATTTCTCTCCAACACGTCCTTCACGGGGGCCACAGGCTTGATCCAGGTGGATTCCGGTGTCTCCCGGATCCTCTCCTCCCAGCTCTTCCACGTGTGGAGCCTCAAGAGGGGCGCTCTGGGACAGCCGGCCTGGGTCACGGTCGGCCAGTGGACGAGGGGCCGGCTGGAGCTGGAGGGGGGCATCCTGGGACTGATGGGAGGACTCGGCAACAACCCGGGACAAGGCCTTGGCGCTGGGGTGAGAGGGGGAGACGGCTCGGGGGACAGCAACAGCGGAGGTCGGTGGCGGCCGGGACTTCCCGTTGAGGGACACCGCCTGAGGGTGGTGACTCTGGTGGAGCACCCATTCGTTTTCACGCGGGAGGTGGACGACGACGGGCTGTGTCCGGCCGGTCAGCTCTGCCTCGACCCCAAAACCAACCGTTCAGACATTGTCAACGGGCTCTTCAACCAGCTTCACAACCCCAACTCCACAACAATGGACTGGGAAGGAATCGGTGAGTTTTCCTTTAGAATTAAGAGCAAACTCTGCAGCTGAGTATTAGTATGCTGTACAATTCCTGTAATACGAGTAAAAATCCATTTTACCTTGAGGGGGGGAACTCCAGGACTTCAGATTTATGTGAACTGTAAGCATCTCTTGAGTAAATTCTTGGATCTTTTTACTTGGATCTCAGTGCTGTGTGACTGGCCACATCTCTGATGCACCTCCTGTAGACTGAAGTGAATTTTTGAAGTATAATCAATACAGGATCGCGGTTGCTATGTCTACTTGAAAAAAGCATTCGGCGCGGTGTCAAGGCCTCCGCTCTAACGCTACATCCCACTTCCATTGATGAAGATTATGAAAGATGTTACGTCAATAAGAGATCAAGAGTGAAGTGCCAGAACTATACTGAGAACAGCAACTTTTTTGGAATCTGGGACGCACTGGGAAACAGTACATTCAGTACACAGAAATCTAACTTATTCCAACTTTTATTTTCACTTGAATCAGCAAACAGAAAATTACCTCTACTTTCAAGGTGATGTAAGACTTAAAATAAAACATTTTTATTTCAGAAGAGTGATTCAAAAATTGTAGCGTTGATGTAAATTAAGAGGGTTGTGCCTCCTATAAATACAGTAAAACTGTCCGATCGCAAAATTAATTTCATCAGGGACTTAAATACGAGGGAACACATTATTTCCTAGTCACAGCAATTGGCATAGTGCTGATTTCGATTAATAGAGATTGCAAAAAATAAAAGATTGCCAAAGTTATTGAGATGGCAAAGAGTGTAAAATGGATTTCTGCAACACCTTGATCTCATTTCGCCAACTCCAGTCTTTTTTATTTATGTAGTTCAAGGTTTGCCCCCTTTTGGTGGGGATTTAATGTGAATAAATGCATTCTCCGTCCGGTCGCCAGGGTCATTAAAAATGTCCAAGCTCAAGTGTCCTGTGAGGATTCATAAAACTCTTTCATATTTCATGGTCAGTTGTGAGAAGAAAAAAAAAAAACATTCCCAGGGGTGCAACATCTGCACTTCCAACGTATGCATATAAATGGCATGAATGGATAAATTTCACATCATCATCACTTCTTCCCCCCCCCTCAGATCCACCAGAGGACCTGAGGAAGTGCTGCTATGGCTACTGCATCGACTTGCTGGAGAAGCTGGCCGAGGACATGGGCTTCACCTTTGATCTCTACATCGTGGGTGACGGGAAGTACGGCGCTCTGAGCGGGACGGGGCGCTGGACGGGCCTGGTGGGGGATCTACTGAGCGGAACCGCCGACATGGCCGTCACCTCGTTCTCCATCAACTCCGCCCGGAGCAGAGTCATCGATTTCACGTCGCCCTTCTACTCTACCAGCTTGGGCATTCTGGTACTGTTGCTCCAGCCCATCATTAGTTTACTTTAGATTTTTTTTTTAGTTTGCATTTTTATAACTGAAAAAAAAAAAAAACCAAAAATAAAAAATAGGGCATGCCCTGAAAATATACTGCTTTGTGACTCAGCGACAGCGTTGCAGTCTTCAGCGTTACTTTGATTTGTCAATCTCCGACTCTCCGCCGCTGCCACTGGTTGGGTTTGATTTGATTTGATGCGGTCAGCAGCGGCTTCATTTCACCCCTGTGGTCCGCCTCACGCCGGTAATCTGGTGAGGAACCGGCAATCACGAGTAGAGGAATAATTAGTTTGTGGGGTTTTCATGGGCATGTTAATTATGAAAGTTAAATATGAGCCTATAATGAGGCACCGTCATGAGCCCGGTCCTCAAACATGCTGCAGCTATACTTTGATTTGTTAACGTCTCCCTCTGTGGCTGACAAGCTGCAGTGCATGATATGATCTGATACAGTTTCATGTGAAAATGAGAACCGCCGTCGTTTTAAAAAAAGGAAGAAAAAAAAAGTGACAAACTGCAGCTCTTTTGAAATTAATCATGCCTGGGAGTGCTTAAGAAAACTTTGCTGAGTAGATGCTGCAGATTTATCACAGCTGTGCACAAAATACCAAACAGATAGAAATCAGCGGTGTAAAATCTCGCCCTGTCTTGTTTGTTTGCGACCTACCAGGTACGGAGCCGGGACACCGCGGCTCCCATCGGAGCGTTCATGTGGCCTCTGCACTGGTCCATGTGGGTGGGCATTTTCGTCACGCTGCACCTCACGGCGCTCTTCCTCACTCTGTATGAGTGGAACAGCCCCTTCGGCATGACTCCCCACGGCAGGAACAGGCTGCGCGTCTTCTCGTACTCGTCCGCCCTCAATCTTTGCTACGCCATCCTGTTTGGACGCACTGTCGCCACCAAGGTAAAGCAGCTCGCTACGCCGTGATAAATAGGCTCATGCCGGGCGGGAGGAGTCGGATGAAAGGGGGGGGGGGGGGTGAAATTACAGAGAAAGGGAGGAGGGGATGTGTAAGAGTACACAAACAGCGAGGGCAAATTGAAAGAGGAAGTAAGAGGAGGGAGAGCCATGGAGAAAAGATGATAGAGATGGCCGGGGAGGAGGGGGGGGAGGTGGATAGGGCAGAGGTTAAGAAGGTAGGCAGTGATGAAGTAGAAAGGTGCGGGGCGGATAATGCACATGCAGGCAGGGGAAGGGGAAAGGGTAAGTGAGCTGACACACACCGCAGAAGTTATGGCGAGGATGATGGGAACAGATGAAGCTGCTGAGAGAGGCAGTGGGTCGAGGTTAAGTCCGAGAAAGCAGCCAAAACACAAAGTCGAAAACAAGAAGGCAGGGCACCGAGAGGGCCGGCGGAGGTGAGAGGGCAAATCAGTAAATAGGGCTCAAAATGAGGGTGGAAGGAAAGCCTGACAGACAGATCGCGAGAGGGGGTTAAAGGGGTAATTGGGTAAGCAGAGATGGGGAGGGGAAAAGTAACAGATTGATGGTGACACGGAGGTTCGGCCGACAAAGGAGGATGTAAAGGGGAGAAGGGCGCGTGTGCGGCAAAGGTTACTTAAAAGAGTAAAATGCGATAACTCAGACAAATGTATGTCCGATCTTGATACCCCGACTATTAATAATATGTGGCAACGCAGAAAACAATCTTTCGTCCTTCAAAGACAAAAAGCTTTCCTATTTCTTTGTCATTTGTTTGGCATGAAAACGTAAAGATATTGGATGTGCCTGTGCAGTAACGGCGCTCTCCAGAAACAAGTCAGAGTGACAGATTACGTTAGACCCCCAGTGACAGTGGCTCACATACACAATGCAAATGAATGATAACTCTGTCTCCTGCACGCTTCGCTTTTTTTTTTTTTTTTTTTTTTCTTTTCCAAATGCATCCTGCTCCTGCAGAATCCGTCATTTTGATAACTTAAACATCCGCGCAATCTCCAAGCCGAACATGTAGCCCCATCGCAGCGTTCTGATGAATACATAATCGCAGTTCGTCCCTAAAGGAAGCCGCGGGAAGAATGATCGAGATGGAACGGAGGACGAGTGATTAGTAGCGCCTCACCGTAATTGAAAGGTCATACGTTTGATCCCCGCAGCTGACAATGTGTCAATTAACGGGCGGCGTTCATTAGCGGCTCGGTGACCTGGCGAAATGTCCTTGCGCAGCATTTTGAACCTCGGCGCGCTGGGTTGGGGCCAAGCGGCCATGTTTATTTGTGCTTTCGGAAAGTCAATTGATCGCTAGGCCTTTAATGTGGAGTTCAATTTAACATTTATATAGTGGTTCGGCTATTTCTAAAACAAGTGAACCGCATGAAAAATGTCTTTTGACTTTTTTAATCATGGTGGGTGCAAAGTATCGGGAGAAAGGTTGTTATTGAGTGTTTCGGTGCTTACATAAGCTGTTATTCTTTGTATATTTGGCGACTCTCCACAGAAGTAATTGAGCATTACTTCCATGGCCAAGGAGCATCATTAACCATTAGCTCGTGAAGTGATGCTGCCATTTGCAGCCGCCACATATGCCGCGCAGCATTCCCCTCCCTCTCCGGAAAGCCGGTCCTGGATGCCGCAAGACTTCAGGTTATAACCATTAACGCCTCTGTCCTGCGCTTTATTTCTTTGAAATTTATGCTCCGGCAATCGCAGCCAAAAATACCCGAGATAGCATTATGTTTGCCAACACGTCATCTAATCCTAAAAGCCTTTCTTTCCTGTGAAAAACACAAAAAAAAAAAAGGGAAAAAAAAAACCATACCATCTGAGAATACAAACAAGTATGCAGGCTAAGCTGTCAAACAGTTTGCTGTTAGATTAAATTGGCAGGCTATTTCAAGTCATGCTTGACAAGCTTTACATTGAAGAACGCTTCGTTTCTTCTGAGGGCGTCATCAACTCCGAGACTGCCAAGTTTCTGCTTTAGCCTCTCTGTGTGTGCGTGATATCGCGTTTGAAGCTTTCTCGTGCACACTTACACCAGATACAAGATAAAAAAAAGAGTCGAACAATGTATAAGGAAACAACAACAAAGACGAGGAGCTGTGAGAAGAATAAAGGAACACGGCTGAAAAGAACAATAATGAAAGTTTTATAAAGGTTCATAATAAGTTAGAGGGTTTTATTTCATTTTTTTACACCGAAACCCATCCATTTATTCATCTTCTGTATCGTTTTATCCATCTTTTGTAATGTACACACAGTATTCACTGTCATCCATTGGTATTTGGTAACATTTCTTTATACCAGCATATTCCTCTAAACCTTGGCTCGTGGGCACGTTGTAAATCTTGTAAAGAATACACTTGCATACGTGTCCCTCTATTTTCACGTTCCCTCTAAAACAATATTAACGAGGAATATGTGCTCCTAATGGTCACCTCCTCCTCCTCCTCCTCCTCCTCCTCCTCCTCCTCCCTCTCTCCCTTTCTTAATTCCTACGCTTAATTATGCTAAGAGTTACAAACACCTCGGACACCTTCAGTAATAACGGGCCACAACCCTGTTTGCATAATGAATGTTTTCTTAATGTGAATCTTTGAAAACACTAGAAATCCAAGTCCTCTCCTCTCTTAACTGGATTTTAATTTGCGGAATAAATAAGTGATCACAGCGTTACAGTGGGATTTATTCCACTAAGAAGGCAATTTCATGGAAGGATCCGTCTTATGTGGCACACAAACAGTCACAGCATTTTATCTCTTGCATTTGATCTTCTCCCTATCTGTTTTGATTAACTTGTTTGCCATTACCTTGGGGTTATACTGGGTACTGAGTTCCTGCATTGAACACTTGAATGTGCTTTTTCTCCACAGATTTTTTTCTTATCTGTTTAACCCTGATCCTTTTTTTGTGTGTTTTTAAGTCCGATTTTGTTATTTGACCCCATTTTTTTCATAGTATTTTTATTTATTCCACTCCGCAGACCCCTAAATGCTGGACGGGCCGCTTCCTGATGAACCTTTGGGCCATCTTCTGCTTGCTGGTGCTGTCCAGCTACACGGCCAACCTGGCTGCCGTCATGGTCGGGGAGAAGACCTTCGAGCAGGTTTCGGGAATTCATGACGAGAAGGTGAGCCCCAACGCAAGGACACAGGCGTGCGTTTAGTTTACATGCAAACTAATCTCACACAAGGACAAGTTAATGAATGGAGAGAGGAATTATTTCTGAAGGATTATCGCTTTCCATATGCTTAAACTCCGTAGGGAGTTCAGGGCTATCGTGAATTTGACATCTCCCCCTCCTCTCTCGGTCTACCGTCTCCCCACTTTTGCCTTTTTTTTTTTTTGCGGCGTTCCCAGCTGCATCATCCCTCCCTGGGCTTCCGCTTTGGCACCGTGAGAGAGAGCAGCGCCGAGGACTACATGAAGAAGAGCTTCCCAGAGATGCACGACTACATGAGGCGCTTCAACCAGCCCACCACCCCGGAAGGTGTTCACATGCTGAAGTAAGGCTTAAACACCGTCCCCCACATGTGTAACATGTATTATTTACATCTTTTTTTCACTCCCGTTAACTTGCCGAAATAATCCGGTCACGTTTACATCCGCTATCTGCGGCTGATTGTATTCCATGTATTTATTTTCAATGCACTCCGAGATTTGCAATTCCGTCTCCTGACAACGAGAGCAAACATCGCAGATTTACCGCCACCCGAGGCAATTTAATGCACTCCCACTATGCATATGTACCAAAAAAAAAAAAAAAAAGAAATAGAATTAGTATGTGCTATTTCTCTCATATTCGATTAATTTAAAATTTCAAAATGAACAGCAAAGAGTTAACTTAATATTAGTTCTCCCCTGGAGCTGATTAGTTTTGCTTCCACCCGCAGAGATGTTGTGACTAACCCATTTATCAATGATTTCTTATTACAGAGAACACACCGTTTTGTAATTGCATCTGACAGAAAACCGAAGGAATGCTTATTGCTGCAGCCTCATATATCCACGCCCTGCACGAGCTTTCCCTTATCCCGGCAAATTTTAGAGCAAGGTGTGAATGAGGCAGAAGCTCGGGAATTACGTGAAATTTCATTAAAGGACTTGTTGAGTGTCGGATTGGGTAACGATCAAGGTTGGACTAATTTAATGAAGGCCCGGACGGATAGTTCAATCTGATGTCAGATGAGGACAGTGAGAAGAAGAACAAAGTTTATTTATTTCACAAAGCCAATTCAAAGTGCTTTTACATAACGGGTTCAAAAAATAAGATTCAAACTGAGACTTTAAACCGAGGTTTAAAGGATGGAAAGAATCTTTTAAAAGAGTTTTAAAGACAGATGTATAAATACAGCAGTTCGGGGTAATAGGAAGTGTTTAGTATTCATCGAAGGCTTTGGAGAAAATAAAGGTTTAAAACCTCATTATAAAGGTGGTGCAACATGGGACACATTTTTATGCAATTATGGTGGCGGATGAGAAGGTCAGACTGAGATATTCACTAAATATAGTTATTTGATAAACAGCTCATATAAGTTTCTGTCATGGTTTTGCTTTTTATTGTTTTTTTTTAAGTTCTATTCACATTTACTTGCAGATATATATTTATTTATGCATGCATTGAAGGTTGCAGCTCGCTTCCCCGTATCCTTGCGCATCAAGAAAGGCTGTTGCTTCAGTTTTGTCTGAGCAGCTGATGATGAACCCACTTTGGGGGGTTTCTGACAGCCAAAACTGTTTTCGCCATCTGATTAGCTGGAACGGAGTAAGAGAGTGACAATTCATTTAGCCGTCACATTAGCGGTGTCAGACGTCTGTGTTCTTCTGCACTTGTGGATGTCACTGCGATTACTTACTCCAGCGTCTCGAGGAGTTTTTTTTATGTGACTTTTTAAAATCTTGTTTTCCAGCGTGATTTCGTGTGGAGTTTCATAAGTTCTCTGTGAGGGCAAGAAGGCTTCAGAGGGAAGCGACAGTCACAGATCAGAGAGATGCTTTTTTTCCATCCTTCTTTTTTTAATTTCGATTTTTGTGAAGAGATGTTAAAATAAATAGCTATTTTATGGACTCGCATATTTTCAGAACTGAATAAATATTTAAAGGCCAAGGGCTATATGCAAATACTGCCTCCATATTTTAAATGCATCAAAACCTTTTGAATTGTCTATAGATCCATTAACAAAATGATCTTATGATGTGGCAAATGCATTAAGTGTGGCTCTCACCCACAAATTACCGCTTTGTATGGTTGACATAAAGGCACAATGTGGCCTGCACATTTAGGAAATTTGAGTGACACGCAATAGAAATGGTTTTAGGTCAATTAAATAAGTGTTTTTTAATCATTTATGTTCCAACAATTGCAGCCATGAGTCCACTCATCCATCCTTCTTCTATGCACTGGGTGTCAAACTCATTTCATTTTAGGGGCCAAAAATAGGCCAACTTAATTTTGAGTGAGCTGGACTGGCAAAACAGTGGCATAATAACTTTTAAATTGAATCTTTAAAGTTTTTTTTTTTTTGTTGCAGTGCAGGGTATTTGTGAGGAAATTGTTTATACTGTGTCAAAACCAAACAGTTACTCCCAAAATTAGGTACAATCTCCACATAAAGCCAATTTTGATGATACTTTCAGATGCAAAATACAGTGAAATGTATAACAAAGTTCTCCTATATCTGTTAGGTTGTGCATGTTTTTACAAACTCACCCAGACAACATGACTTTATGGCTCGTTTGATAGTCACCAAATTAACCTTAAGCACGTGTCTTGTGTTAGAAAAAAAAAACATAGAACATGCAGACTCCACACAAAAGGACAGTTATGAGTTATGTAATTTGTGGACTCACTGAACATAAGGTTAACCAAACAAAAAAAACATTTTTATCACGACTACCGCATATAGTACCAAACACAGCAAATGCTCTCACACCTATGGCCCACACACACCCACCCACACACACACACTTCCCAGACACAGTGCATACTCCTCTGAGCTCCAGCAGCGATACTGAGATAGTGCATGTGCTGACTGCGTGATACAAGTGCGAAGATACAAAGCGCTTGTTCAGAGAAAGCGGATGAGAGACCGGGAAGATGAAGGCGGCGTTTGTTTGCGTGCGAGGCGAAGCACAAGTGGAAGTCGCAGCGGCGCAGAGAACCAAGAGGAGCCTGCAAAACACTGTGTTAGCAGATCTACTGACCCCAATACTGCACTCAAACCTCAGGTAGAAGAGAGAAAATAAAACCCTCCCCAGCCTTCTCCCGGAAAACCGAACGCCCAGGGCTACACATGCACCCGCACACAAATGTACAGCTCTCAGAGGAAATAATGCATGCTCAAGCACATACTTATTCGCAGGCTAAAAAGTTCAAGTTGGTCCAGATCTCTTTCATGTTTGTATATATGCTCACTCAAAGATCCACACACACACACTCTTGCATTGGGTAACTCTCGGCGCTCTTAAGTGCAGAGAGAAAAGACTCTATCCTTTCTCATCTCCCTGTTCCTCATATTTGACAGGTCTAGACAGGGAAAAACAGACTTTCCCGCTTTGCCAGAACCGCAAAGACTTTGTAAAGTCAACCTTTTGTTTAGCGCTGAACGTCCTGAATAACAAGTTTCAGGTAATTTAATCAGCCTGCTCGATTTCTCCCATTAGACCAGCGATCCGTTTGCATGTTTGTTTGTTTTTGTTTTTTTCTTGTAAATGTACTTATGCGTCTGTCTGCTTTAATCTGTGCGTATTTGTTCGCAGTTATGATGACTTTGTTGGGGGGGATTTTTGATTTCCGTGCACGCCCGCCTGCAAAGATGCATCTCCTCGTCTTTATCAGCAGTTTGTGCAGGGGGTGTAAGTCAGAACCCCGTGTGCTGCTTTTCATATCCGAAAACAAATCCACTGCCACGGTGATCAGCAGTACAGGCGGCACACGGTCTATAATTAGAGGTCAATTAGGGTCAATTGGATCGATGCTGCCGGAGTAAGGGAGTCTTCTCCGGTGTGTATAATGTCTTATCAGGCTGCCACAGGGCCTGTTGGTTCGGGTAATGATGTATGTGTTTACATAGTGTGTTAGAATGCAGTTAATCTCATCCTCTGGATAAATGACACAGTGGGATGAAGGACCCAAATCCAGAGCTCCCCCGAAAAGGTCTGGCAAGTCATAAAAAGTGTGGCGGAGTTAATCTGATTTACAGGTCATGTATAAAATTGGAGGTTAGTTGCCCTCAATTAATGTGACTCTCTTCCTTGTCATGCGTTTGTTTGTGTGCGTGCGTGCACTTGTGTGCATGTGCGCGCGTGCACTTGTGTGCGTGTGCATGTGTGTGTTCGTGTGTGTGTGTGTGTGTGTGTGTGTGTGTGTTGGTGGTGAAGGACAGATCCTCCTACGCTGGATGCATTCATCATGGATAAAGCTCTGCTGGACTTTGAGGTCTCCATCGACGCAGACTGCAAACTGCTCACCGTGGGAAAGCCTTTCGCCATTGAAGGTGAAGGCACACACACACACATACACACACACACACACACACACACACACACACACACACACACACACACACACACACACACACACACACACACACACACTTTATTTGCTAATGAAGCATTTGTAAATATTCGCGGTCATTCTGTGGAGGTGCTTTTAATAACCTACTTGCTGGCTTTTTTTAATGGTGTTACACTGCTTTACAATTTTTACATGTTGAATCCTTGTTTGTTTGGTATTTTATTTTATCTCCTGAAAACACTTTGCTACTCACTTTGTGAAATTGCTCTGAAATCTTGTTTACTCTGCCTTCTCAGCCAGAGCCCCAATATGTCCAGCCCCAGCCTCTAACCTCACTTTTTACTTTCATACAGTGTTTTGTACTCTAAAAGACCTTCTGAAAATCTAACATGATGAGGGTGATGGTCGTCTTTCGGCCGTTCCTTTCCAAGGTTGCCACAGCGGATCGTGATCCGCATGTCTGACTTGGCACAAGTTTCACACCAGATGCCCTTGTTGACGCAACCCTCAGTGGGATTCTAACCTCAGCCTTCCCGTTATGAGCTCGCCGTTCTCACCTTTAGGACGCCGCCGTCTTAATCTGACGTGAATATTCAAAAACTGACCTTGCAGGAACCAGAATTTTCGTCCCCGGTGGCCGTCTAGTTTCCCACAATCCCACAAAGAACGGACATTAGAAATATGGAGCGTGCTGATGCTCGCCCATACGTTCTGATCAAGCGCTGTAGTTAGCCCCGCTGACTGACAGAGTGAACCCATAACGCTGTAGGGCTGAAAGTTCTCCACCATCTATTATTAAAAGCCCTGCCCAGTCTGAACGCTTTGCACTGGGGCGCGCACAGCTTCGACCAGCTGCCGCGCAGTCATGAAGCATATAAACAAATCCTGCGCTGTAGTCAGAGAGCAGATAATGATCCACACAGGGGGTTAGTGAGTGTGTTGAAATTCCTGTGTTTTGTGCAGATGCTTACGTTGTGTGTGTTTCACTGAAGTTATTTTCCAGGGTTTGTAGTGGTCTTGTTAACTTTTTTTTTTTAACCAAAACTTAAATTTTGCATCAAGGAATCACCAGAATGGTCTTCGGCATGCATGAAAGACTTTCTCATGTTAAACTAAGGAAGATTTTTGTCTGTGTAGCTGCTTCTTCTATAAGCAAAGACATTTACAAACTCCATGAGAAGAAGTTTTTACACTAGATACCTGCATGTATACAGTACACCTGCATGCAATGGAATAATTTCTAAGCCAATGAATTTCTTAATTGAAAGACAAAATCCTCAAATGTCATCTATATTTTCTCATTCAGCAAATTGGTATAAAAATAACCTCAAATCTGTGGAATCAAATGAAAATAGTATTAAAAAAATGAAGTTACATTACCAATATGTTTTATGTATTATTGGACATTTAACAAAATATCTATCAATATTCACGTAAAAGAGGGACACGTGGTCCTTAGTTATAATTATCTTACTTTAGCAGTTATCATTCTGTCAGTCAGTCTATTAGCTCTCATTTCATTTACAGCTTATGAACACTTTTGATCATGTTCACATGAACACATCTGACGATCATTACCAGTAATAGATCCTTTGATACAGCGGTTATTTATAGTGCGCGCTTATTCTAACTCTTTATTTACTCACCGCTTTAACAGCTGGAGCTCAGTTGTGGTGGAAAGCAGTTCATACAGTGAAGTGTAGGCACGAAAAGCAGGATGCGATATATCACTTGTAGAGAAAAAAAGGAAATCTGACAACCTGCCAGAAGAAATTATGTCTGAACTCTAATAAAAGTCAGGGTTTCCCTTTCTCTGAGGTAAATAAAAGATTCAAGACATTATTGCAAGTTTTCTAATATTCCAGTCACATGTCATCTGCACATATATCCCCACCGAAGGTGCCTTTGAAGTGAAATTCCTGCTGGCAGACCACATTTATTGGATATCTCAGACATTTAACCTCCCGCACAAATCAGCTCAGTCGCAAGATGGTGTTTCATAGAATCGAATTAGCATGTATGCTCACGCTTGTCCGGATATATACATTCATGCACGCCATAATACTGTACTGTGAGCCTGCATTTTATGTATTTGCTTCAGTTCAGTGTTTTCTTTTCCCCTTGCATCCCTGAGAAAGACACAAACCAATAAACAGACAGTAAATAGATGCCAGCGCGGATGCCACATGGGAGCAAATACTTACTTTGATAGTGTTTCTCTGTCAATCAAAGCGCAGCCTCGGAAAGACCCCAGTCCCACACTCCCCGCTCACTGTACAACCCCTGCTCACTGGAGATTATCCTCCGCTCCCTTCACTGCAAGAGACAAAATGTGCCGGGAGACGTAGCTGTGGCGTTGCTCCTGATTATGGAGATGGGGAAGACAAGTCTCATTTGTATGTGGAGTGGGTCAGTTTGATGGCTGCTTGATTCATTGTCTACACGGAGAAGAGCAGCGCAGGATCCAGCCCGGCTTCAGTAGCGATTCACCTCACAGCCTGCGCAGGGAAGAGTCGGACGGGAGTGAATAACTCAATAAGTCTGAGCGGCGTCGGAAGAAAGAGCAGGAAATGGCCCAGACGGGGAACGTTAGAGAGGCGAAACACGTGAGGATGAGGCGAGGGGAAAACGGACAGAATATAGGAGGAGTAAGGGAAGGGAGAAGAAAGGCAGAGGGATGGAGGGCCGGCGTGGGGGTGAGCGAGGTGGGAGCTGAGCATACGAAGGAGATAGAGGGCTTTCATTTGCCCACTGCCAGTTTGCGCCTTTCTGCACAGCGAGTGATAAAAGAGCCAGCCAACAGAGTCCCCTAATCAAGACAAACCTTCACCCCAAGCAGGGGAAAAAAAGAGTCGATGGGGGGGGGGGTGAAAGGACAGAACGAGAGGAAGGATGGAGGAAGGGGTGGAGTGATATTTGGTCCATATGAGGATGCGGACGGGATTTATAGAGCGGTGGTCAGGAGATACAGAGACGGCGGAGTCGGGGACTGTGGAGGCGCTGCAGGCGAGGTGCTCTCCTCAAATCTTCGGGCTGCTTAAGCAGGGAGCGACGCGGGGGCGTCTCTGTGCGTCCGCTTCCACTGAGTGCTGCTGGGAGATGTTTACGACAGCCCAGACACACCCCATTAATAATATCGCCGCTGAACACGCTGCCACTCGTTGCTTGTTTTGTGTTTGTGTGTGTGTGTGTGTGTGTGTGTGTGTGTGTGGCAGGAGTCTGTTTGTCTATATTTGTGTCCATGTGTGCGTAAGTGGTCCACACAGGCTCAGTGGAGCAGCACCGAGCATGTCTGAGGATCAAACTGCTGCTGGCACAAGATGCTTTTGGTGGGACGAGACTGTCGGACAGCTCACGTCTGGCAGGAGTGACGCTCGGACGTCTTTGTCTACTTCTGTTTGTGTGTGTGTGTGTGTGTGTGTGTGTGTGTGTGTGTGCGAATCTGTGAAATTCCAAAGCACAGTGCTACCATTCAAAAGGCCATTATGACACGAGGCTTTGATGCAAATGAAATGATGTTCGGCTGAAACAATGAGGGTAATTGCCAGAAGCCGGGCGTTATTGGTTCATGCTGTGGAGAACGGATTCAAAGCGACGCTTCCTCCTGGAGGCTGCCGGAGCTTCAGGGGAGCAGCTGCAAGTCAGATCCGGGGGTCCCACTGTGAGTCACAACAAAATAAAATAAATCAAATCTATAAATAAAAAAAAGTTATGTAGAAGGGTAATAGAGTTGTTTTAAAAAACCTTTTTAAGGTCTTTGGTATGGGTTAGCACAGTAGCTCAGCCTCACCTGTGGAAAAAAAAGTCAATGTCACAGGAAGGTCACTTATATCCGTACACACCAATTAGGTCCCATTTGAGGTGTGTGTGGTTTAAATATACATTCCGCTTGTTGCCTCCTGTCAGTCAGATCTGATCAAACCACAGCTGCTTTGTGTCGGTGAAACAGAATATGAACTATTACGTCTCTTTTACACTCGACACATGGGACGTATTGGATGCTTTCGATTAATCTTTATCAAAATGATGAATAATGAGGGTGGATAAGATAAACTACACAATCCCAGCTGACAGCGAGTGAAGGCAGGTCAAAGAACAGGACACTAGTTCATCACGCTCACATTAGGCACCATATTATCTAAAACATGTTTTTGATCTGTGGAACTTAATCAAAGTTTCTGAGGGGAAAAAAAAAAGAAACGCTCATTCAAACTCTACACATAAAAGCCCACATTCAGCCTTGAAACAAGGATTCTCACTGAAAGAGGAGAACATTAATAACTATAATATCTTAAACTTATTCAAATTCCAAATCCTCCTTCTACTTCTGCCTTGACCTTATTTTTTACTTACGCGATGAGAGGACACTTCAGATACTCAAATGATCAAATGATGTCTCATAATTAAAGTATATTTGAAGTATTCTTCCTCTGTATAGATATTAAACTCAGTTATATGGTGCCAACTATAATTAATGGTACAACAGTTGCATAAAAATATAAAATAACAGTGGGAGGAATTCTATGTAAATAATGAAAATGCAGCAACAAAATGTCTCTTTAAATCTTGTCGGGTATGCAACATATGATAATCTAAACAACATAACAAAGATACCAGATTCACAATCTGGTATCTTGTGGAAAGATTGTGAGCATAGCAGGGATTCTGTCACGTGTAGAAAAGCAAAAATAATCAAACACTTGCTCAATGGAG
Source organism: Salarias fasciatus (assembly GCF_902148845.1). NCBI lineage: Eukaryota > Metazoa > Chordata > Actinopteri > Blenniiformes > Blenniidae > Salarias > Salarias fasciatus. Next base: position 13,271,203 of record NC_043763.1, read on the forward strand.
AAATTGTGACAGCCACATATTTTCATGTATTTGAAAAAAAAGACATGAAAGTGGATTTGTCAGGACGAAAGAGGATATTTGGTCATTCTCATTAACCTGGAGTCAGCATCACCTTTCTTTGCAATCCGTTCTGCTTCTGTCAGTAAGTCTGAGTCTGTGGTTTCATTACGTTTTGAGGTGGAAAACATGTTTAGAGGTTAACTCATCAAATAATGATTACCGGTAATAAATCCTCCTTTGATACTGTTGTTAATTACCTTGTTTGTTTATTCGGTCTGAAAGAGATGCTGCTGTCAATCAGATCAGTTACTTTGTGCAGTTAAACAGGTTTTGCATGTTTATGTCTGTTCTAAACTCTAATCTGTGGAAAAATGTGTTTTATGCTTCACATTGTTTGATCAGAAGATAAGTACAGCACTCTTTAAGGCTCAGTTTGAATAAAAAAAAAAAAAGAGAGAAGGGGGCAGTACAGCTTTTAAATAAAAGTTAATGTGCAGCGCTGTGTGCAGGTGGGTGGGGATTGGAGTGACGGCTCTGGGACTCTCAGGCCGGTGATGGAATACGTGAACGTCAGGGGAAAAGAATCAAAACAAATGACAGGGGCTGCCCACTTGTGCTTCACTGTTTGACTGAGTGCTCCGAAGAAATGTGCATGGAGATCCGCTGATGACAGAGAAATGATGTCTGTCTGCTAAAAGAAAGAGAAAGAGAGAGAGAGAGTTTCCCTCCTCTCTCTCTCTCTCTGAGACAAAAGCAGTGGACTCCGGAGAGGAGCTGAGAGATAAAGAGGAAGAATAGAAGCAGGCAGAAATTGAACTGAAGTGAAGGGATGACGAAGATAAAGAGCGGACTTGCAGGGTAAAAAGACTGCCGGCAATGGTGGGAGAGAAACGACCTCGGACAGGGTGGACTGACGGGGGAAAAGGAGGAAAAGAGGAGAAGCAGAGAAGAAAACGAGGAGGGATGGGAGGGTTAAGGGAGTGTGAGAGCGGAGCTTAGAAAGTCTTTGTCACGTAGGAAGCAGAGTGTGACAGACACGTGAACCTTCGTTATTCTCTCTTTCTGTCCACAACCCTCATCGGGCTCACGAACCTCGACAGCCCAATAACACACACACACACACACACACACACACACTTTATGAGACGCACTGCCAAACAGCTGCCAAATCTGAGACAAGCCCACTTACAAAAAAAATGCTCCTGGCGTGACTATCTTTGACTGCAGTACAGATGAAATGAAACAAACAACCCTGGGGAAGTCTTGTGCAGCAATAAATCTCACAGAGGGTCTTTTAATTCAAAAAACGAGGGACACAATTCTTTCACTTTGTACCTGCAGAAATATGGGACGTAATGCTAAACAGACTGAAGGCCAGGGGAGGCTTTTCTCCCGAGCGATCAAGTAATGATACATGAATCTGCCGCAACATAAATTAAAGCAATAAACACTGTTTTGAAAGGTGGTGCTTAAATCTGTTACTTAATTAAAAATTTTCTGGTGATTTCTTTTTGTTGCTATATTACTGCTTTATGTTTTATCGCTGTCTGGTCTCATTCCACCACATACTGCTGCTGTTTTAGCCTTAACTAGTGAGGGAGGAAGGAAGTGGAAGGCAATACTAATCAATTGCTGATGAAACAATTTCGACAAATCAGGAATGAATTAATGTTTAATACTCCTAATAAATGATTTGTATTACAGCCTGCATAATTAAATAAATCTCACAAGCTATTAGGTCTATTTTTGTGACAACTTTTGATCCACATTGCGTATTATTTCATTAGCCCGTCGTGTATTTTGGTGTAAACATGACTCTGCAAAGTACCCGTTGACTGCAGCTGTCAGCCGCGTGTAATTGAGCCAAGGATGGAACAATTCCTGCTAATATTTGGGAGGAATAAGTCAATAAAAGTGGGAAAACAACCAAATATCAACATACAGCTTTTGTGAAGGAGCTGAATAAAAACGCAGCCTCGCCATTACAAGTAAACAAATCCGCTGTGAAGCAGTTTCTAATTATGTTTTCTTGTTATTACCTTCAGCATAATAATTTCAAGCTGATTTTCATCCTCAGAAAAGGGCCCTGTGAACATCTAAAATTGTTGCTGATGCAAGAAAACGCCACACTTCACTTATTGCACAGTATTACCATCAACAGAAGAACGGGATCCACGAGAGATGATGTTCACAAGGAGCGTTAACTGAAATACCGAGGATGAAATAGGGACGCAGTTTCTCTTTTTTGGGGTTCGTATTTAAGTACGTACATTTCTTAATTTTTTCTTTACACATGAACACAAATAAGAATCTCTTTTCTCCTTTGTCTAAAACTGTGATACGGGTTGAATCTGTGTCGTTGCTCTTGTATGTGATCACTATTGTTAATGTTAATGAGGTTACATCATTACTGTTGCTTAAATGTTCCACTTCAGTGTGTGTGCGCGCTTTGGCCAGCTCAACACTGAAATATCAGCATGTTGTGGAGCCTGCGTGCACACGGACCGAAGCTGCCCTTTGTTTGGCCTTTCTCCATAACGGGGTGTTGTATCTGTGCCCAGAGGGCGGTCGGCTGTGAAGTGAGCATCGAGTAGATGATCTGCGTCACAGACCGTGATAAGTGTTTTGAAGCTGACGGCTGCAGTGATGAGGTCAGGATAGGTGAGAGGTAGGAGGTCCAATTATTTTTGATGTTTTGTGGATGGATTTTTATGGTATCTGGAAATGTGGTCACAAAACAGGCACTTTAGCCCGGAAGAGGAGGGTGTTCACTTTGGAGTGCGCGTCGTAAAACTATCAGTAAATGGAATAAAACATTTAAAGGTCAGTGGGTAAACTAGTTGAAAGTGTCATGTTCGATTTAATATTCCTCAGGCGAGCTTCGGGGGATCGCTGTCGTGAAAATCTGTCTGATTAAAAGTTGAGTCTTGTGAAATGAAGAGGATAACGTGCACGGAAGGAGGAAATGTATAAATCAGAGACGTTAAATTAGAGGAGCAGGGAGAGGGAGTGTGGTGCACAGGTGAGGACGGAAATAAAAACTCTCTTCATAGGAAGACTAACGACATTAAAAGCCCATTTCTGACATTTCTACATCTAAATCTTGGGTTTTTCCTCCCGGCAGAACCAAAGGTCCAACTTCCTCAATTTTCATTTACATATAAGAGATTTACAGTACAATAATACTTTGCCACAGGCTGAGCACAGCCGTGTGACTGTAACCAAAGGGAATATAACTCTGCATAAGCAGCACAGTCAGGTAAAATATGGGCACATTTGCATATAATTCACACGGGGGAGTCTGGAGGCTGGAAACGGACACGATCGCACTCGTCTTCCTCAAGCAGGGATCAGGCTACTTGATGCGAGTCCAAAAACGGTCTGACCTGAAAGATTGAAGGGCGCTGACAGGAAAATAATCCGACAAGGCTTTGTCTTGTCCGAAGCGTTTGGCCTTCTCTTAAGAAGTTACACTGTGGAAGAGGTTCAATGAAAAGACCGGGAGGACTTGTCTCGCGGAGTTATCTCCTTAAATCATTGATCCATTGATGTTTACATTCCTGCTCGCAAAGGTTTCCCCTTCCTGTCATGCGCACGGTCTTGATCATCTCCTCGCAGGGCCGTCTGGAACGATATGAAAGTCATCCAGACTGATCCGGGCTTCTGACTTGCTTGTCGTTTTGTAGTCAAAAGCTTTGTGAGGCAAAAACAAGAGAAACAGACAACTCAGCACAGGAACTTGATCCACTTTGATGTGTTTTGCGCCACAACGGGCATCTCCACCAGCTTTAGCGGTCTTTGTTCTCCGTCTCCCCGCACGATTGCTTCCCAGCGAAAAGGACAATGTATCTGCTGTGTATATGCGCCGCACTTTGGCCGAAAACACGCTTGATTCAGATTCCAACTGAAGGCTGTGAACTCATAAATCTCAGGAGTTTTTTTTTTTTTTTTCCAGAGGGCATCTGCCCTTTGGCTAACTGCAACCGGCTGACTGTGGTTTTCTTGCACAAAAAAAAAAAAAAAAAAACCCACTACATTAGTCAATCTCCCTGCCGTAGCTCTCAGGTCTGCTACCTATACTGTATTTATTTACATCCGTGTCCGTTTCCCCTTCCAGGCTACGGCATCGGCCTTCCCCAGGGCTCGCCTCTCACCCGCAACGTGTCCGAATTTGTGAGTCGCTACAAGTCGGACGGATTCATGGACATGCTACATGACAAATGGTATAAAGTGGTGCCCTGTGGGAAAAGAGTCTTTGCAGTCACTGAAGTAAGTCATTGGCGGTGTTAATGCATTGTGGACGTGAATTGTGTGTTAAAGCAAAGTCTTCTGCTGCTGTACTTCTGTAAATGAGTCTCCCTTTGGGACGCGGGCGAGATTGCCTGCCAGCTCAGTGCACACACACACACACAGTGATGGACGCTTTCGCACACACAGAGACGTAACATTGTATAAACTTGAGCCTATTCGCCGACCTTAACCGGAGTTACAGGCGCGAACCGTCTGAGTGTCGATACTTGTTTGTGCCTTGTGTGTGCCACAGAAGAGTTCTCCGCGTTCTCGCCCTCCCTTTTTTTCTTTCATGCTCTTTAAAGAAGCGGGATTCTCTCGACAGAGCACACTGTCTGTATCTATATCTCTTGTTTGTGAATAGAGAAAGTGCTTAACTCCCTTTGGCCGTTCCTTTTAAATCCCACTTCAAAGTCGAATCATATTACAGCAACAAACACGGTTACGCAGTCGTAGGTTTCTCCAATAAGAGCAAAGCCTGAAGTTCTGCCTACGTCGAGATGTTATTACTATTCATCCCATTCGAGGCCCGGAGAGCGGGCTTCTTTCAAACAATGTGGGCGTCAGTGTGTGAACTTGCCCTCTGGATTGGGAGCACGAGGGGGTCAGTTGTTGTCGCTGATGAAACTGTGGAGTCAGCATGGGGCTAATTGCCATCAAAGGCGCCACAAGAAATGAGCTGGGTGGAGGAAGTATGATTAGAGAGCTCTGGAAAAGCCCGCCACTGCTATTTCCCCTTCCTCCTGGCCTGTGAAAGCCTCGGATCAGACGCTATGTCAGGAAAGTGTGAGTGAACCAAATGGAAACAATCAATTAACCGTCGTCTTTCTTTGCCTTTTTCCGCGCCCGCTGCCGTTTCTCCCCGTCACTCTCAGTATTGCCTCTTCCTGCTTTTCTTCCCAAAAATGTCTTTTACGCTGTTGCCCTCCTTTATTGAGTCCCATTCTTTTGGGCTTACGCAGCCAAACTCCACGCACAACGGCGGAATATCAATTGCACATTAACAAAAAAGTGGCCCGAATGGTAATTATGTAAATATAAATCATCAATCTCAGTACTTTCCTGTCTGTCGACTTAAGTCCTCGCTAATCTGCGTCACTCCCCCAAACTTCTCTTTCTCCCTTTTCTGCTGCTCTCTTTCTGTCACCGCCCCCTCAGACTCTCCAGATGGGGATCCAGCATTTCTCGGGCCTGTTTGTGCTGCTGTGCATGGGGGTGGGCGGAGCTTTGCTGACCTTGGCAGGTGAACACACCTTCTATCACCTGGTGATCCCTCGCCTCCGGCGCACGCACACACTCCAGTACTGGCTGCACACCAGCCAGGTGAGTAAACACAACCCTCCCACATACGCTTCGGTGTGTTTGTGCACATCTGGTCCGTAACATCTCGAACATATGCACGGTTTCTGGAGTCGGCGCACATGCAGATGCACACATATGAGCTCTGGTGCATGTGAGCAGTGGTGGGATGGCCTCACACCCTCGAGCTCTCCTTGCATTTTGCAGACAACCTGCGCCCTCTACTGTTGGGAGAAGAAGTCTGCACATCAGAGCATCCGGCCATAAGTCGTGTAGGACAGATTCAATTAAACATTTTTTTTTTTTTTTACATTAAGTTAATTACATTAATTTACACAAATTGAGCACTTTGGTGACTACCTGATTGGCTTTTAATGTATTCTATAAATTACCTGGTTAATTTAGACTCTTCGAGCTGAGCAGATAGTTAATAACAGCCTCTCATTAGTGGAGCTTTATTAATGGCTTCATGGCCACACTTTGTGTATTCACGCCTTGGTTGAGCATGCTTCTTTTTAACTGACACACGTGGTTTACAAATAAATATTATACAGCTCATTAAGTTTTGTTTTTTCATTCAGATGTATCCGGATAATCTTAATAAATCTGAATAAATGAATAAATCTGAATATGCAATTCTGATTTATTAAAAAAAATAATTGCTTTACATGAAATTCCAATGTGTTATTTTCAAATTGAAGGATTGTGGGTAATTAGTAAATATGAGCTGAAGAAAGTCATTACACTGTTTCACTGGAAGAAAAAGAGAAGAACCACAAATTGGGAATTTAAAGGTCATGTTTTTTTCTTCTTCTTTTCACAGAAACGTAAGCCATAACTAAATGAGGTGCCTTTGGCAATATTTTTGAGTGAATAATGAAACTAGCGGTGGGATTATCAAGACTGCTCACATTTGTTTGCTGCAACCCTCTAAAAGGGCAACCGCTCCTGGGCAGCCTCCAGCATTCATCATGAAAGCAGCAGCTCAGCTCGGCTCTCTGGAAGCATGACGTCTGAGTTAGTTCCTCAAGATTAGTTCTGTCGGGAGTCAAACTCGCATTTTTCCAGCACAGACGTGAAGCAAAGAGTCGGAAACACAATCACATCAACGCCTGCTGGCAATTCAGAAATATCAATTAACCTAAAATACATGCAAAATGCAAATATTCTCACTAAGATGCAAGATAGTAAAAAGTGCATTTGTTATGCAAGAAGATGCTTCTGAGATTACTCATACTTTCTGATGTGGTTTAATCAAAGTAAAAACCTTTATAGCTAAAAATAAAAAGAGCTTTAGAATGTTATGCTTCAACCTTTCTTCAGAATTTAAGCTGTAATGCAATCTCCCTGAATTACAATCATTCCAATAAATTATTCACACGAGTTCAACTGCAGGAGACATTTCTGTCACAGACACAGTTAGAATATTAGTTTTTAGGAATTCATCTCTCTGAATGTATCTCTGACCTGACGGTGCAATAAGACATCTTAATGGATAATACTTTTTCCTTTTTTCCCTTATAGAAAATCCACAGAGCGCTCCACACCACATATGAGGACGTCGGGAAGGAGCTGACCGGCCTCGATCAAAAGTAATCACATTACAAAATATACGATGGTTCCATTTAGAATAACAGATGAAGAATGTGTCAGTGTTGCAGCAAGTGGAAATATTGAATTCACCTTCATTAAACTGCAGATAATTGATATGAGGGGAATGGTTTGTTTTTAATAAGCGTACTTATTCACTGCCTTGCTAAAAAGCTGGTTATGAGGCCACTCATATCTGACTGCTGGCAGCGGCTTTGCACTGCATACAGTTACCTAAGTGTAACATAAAGACTGGAGCCAAGCAGAAACGGCGAGCCTGGCGCCATCCGAGTGCAGCGAAATCTGCTTACCAGCATCTTTAAAGCTCACTAATTAAAACATTTATATCTCATTTAATCTGTACTTGGCAAATGCTGACTGCTTATGTACCATATAGAGTCTTATCAATCCCATCATCTAACTCTCTGAGAGGAAGCGAACTGGCTTATTTCCAGAAATATTCATTAAAGAAAAAAAAAGTCATCCTACATTAGAAACAGGTAGAAACTGTCGCACTGCTCCGGCAGATTGTTCCACTTTCATGACTTGATAACAAAGTCAAGTGTAAAGGAGGCGTCATGTAACAGTCTGTTCTTGATAATAGCTTTATAATAGCAAGACGCTTAAAGAAAGATCAACTTCTTTTCTAATTTAATGATCATCCTCACATATATATGTAAATGAAAATGTGTGTGTGCTGCGTATCTGACTGGATGTGTGTCCTCTGCTGTGGTCTCCCCCTCCCACCAGCCCCTCCTCCTGTATCTCAGAGAACTGCACTCTCCACAGGAAGCAGCATCAGGCTCCCCCGCCGTCTCCTCCGACGTCCCTCCCCGCTTCCACCACCGCCGGGGACACCAGGAGCTCCTCGCCATCCCAGGAGCCCAAGGAGAAGCGCGTGCACTTCGACCTGGAAACGCTGCACAGCTACCGCCTGCGCACGCACACCGCCTCGGTGCGCGGCCGGCCGGGGATGGTGGGCCGTCCCGGGCTCGGCCTCGGGGGTCTGGGCCTGGCCAACCTGGGGGGTTTCAGCTCCCCTCCGCAGATCAGCCTCCACGCCAACGGCGGCCCGGTGTCCACCCTGGCCTCCACGGGCCTGGTGCTGTCGCCGCTGGGGAACCGGGCCGCCCAGACCAGCCTGTGGGAGGGGGAGCTCCAGGAGCTGCAGGGGAAGATCGAGACCTTCCGCACGCAGCTGAGGGAGGCTCTGGCCAGGAGGGCCGAGATCCAGACCAGCCTGGAGCGAGAGAGGAGCGGCCTCGGTCGCCGGGACACCAGCCTGGAGAGGGAGAGGGACAGACAGAGGATACAAACTATTAACACGGACAGGAGCAGCTCCGCTCAGCCCAAACTCCCCGAGAGAGACCGGACGAGCCAGCTGCAGACCCTGAACAACCAGCAGGCGGGGCGGGCCGGCCAGCCGAGCGGACCCGGGGCCGCGGACCCCGGGAGGAGCAGCCAATTAAACACAGTTAACAGCCTGGACAGAGGGAGAGGCGGCCAGCTACGCCCCATTAACACTTTGACGGGGGAAAGAACCGTCCAGTCGCGCGCTTCCGCCAGTTTGGAGCGAAGTCGAGTCGCCCCCCCGCAGGGCGCCGGGAGCGCGGCCGCGCAGTCCAGGAACACTTCCAGCCTGGACAGACAGAAAGTCAACCTAACGCGCGCGCTCAACGCCTTGGAGAGGACAAAAGCCAACCAATCGGGCGCGAGCAGCGGGACTTGAGCGGCTCTCCGGAACTCGCGTAGCCGCGGGAAGATGGCTTTGTTATTATGGGTTACCTTTGCTGAGAAATTACCGTATATGTTTACTCACATTATTACTTACTGCAACCTAATATTTTCATATGTTTTCAACACTCACTTAAAATGACATCTAAAAAAAAACAAAACAACAATTTAACCGCAACTGACGTGCTGGTGAACTGTCTGTCATTCATGCAAATCATAAATAAGCAATGTAATATTTAAGTGAAAAGCTAAAAATCATTCCAACAACATCTCAACATACCAGTAAACAGAAATTCAATGTGGACGCAAATATCAAACACCGACAATAGAAATCACAAGGAACAATGGAAAAACAGGCCTGTGAGTCTGGATAAAAGGGCCTCTAAGCACATATGGACATCAGGGACAAGAGCACAGAAAACTGCAAACAGAATTAAACGAGACATGAAAGCTGCGAGTGTATTTCAAGCGATTCTGGTAATAATTTCCCAAAAATGTGAATCATGAAGAAACAAATAATCATTTACGCAGAGCTCCGCAATCCACTTATCCTGTATACTCATGAAATTGCAAAAAGCTTTATGTGTCTTGACACTGTGTATCCTTGTATACGTTTTTGTGCAAATGTTTTCCCATCGTTTTGCCACCAACACATGATTGGGATCTTTCTAATGCCAAATTTGAGCCTTTGTCATCGTAGCACAGATTTTGAAACGCTAAATATATATACAGGACCTAAACATTGACTTAAGCTGATTTTGGGAATCGTGCCCTTCAGACTTCTTTTTCCATAACCCCTGCGTTACGGTCTATTCTAAAAAAACACAAGAAGAAGGAGAAAAAACTACCATGCCACTCCTTTTAAAATCTGCAATAAGAAACTAACTTTACACAAAGGGACTGCGCCTTGAAAATAGCTCTATCGTGTCTTCTGCAGTGCGGAAGAAAGCTTTAAGTCTGAGAAATGATTGCTCTTATTACGATACATCATGAGGCTGTAGCTTCAGAGCTTATCTTGCATCAGAAAAACCCAGGCTGTAAAGACCAAGGAAAATCTAGTCGCAGAATGCCGTGGGGAAATGTTTGACCCAGGGTTTTTCTATTTCAACAAAGGCCAGATATAATAGTGTGGCTATCTCAGCCTCCCTTGATTTGAGCTTGCACAATCTTTTTTCTTATTATTTCTTTTGTGGCTCTTCTAACTTTATTGAATTGCAATACTAAATCATCGCAGAGTCACTTTAATTAAAAATCACTCTTCTTTCCTGTGTGGGACATTCATTTTGAATGAATCTGTCAGAGATATCCATCACTGAAAGAGTGTTGACTCTGGAAAGAAATGCTGTGTATCGATCAGGAGGATTACTGTTAACTCCTTCCCTGCAGACCTGAGCTCCTAGTGAGACTTTACCTTGAGGGTTTGTTTACCATACTGTTTTATGAAATAGCCCGAATTTATTCATATCAATTATTTCAGATGTTGAAAACAGGAAGTTCTTTAACTGTTTTGGATTTTCAGTCAGTTACTTGGTTGACCACTAGATGGAGCTGCTTCCCTGCTTCCCGCGGCTATGGACACTGAAGGTGCTTGTGGACTTTTGTTGTAGAAAATGATTATTTCCCAAGAAGTAACAATAGCATTTTGCTCCTGTTATTCTGACGTGGATGTAGACAGTCTGGGAGAAGGAAAAAAGAACAGATTTTATGAAGTCACCCCATACAATGCAGTGCTATACAGAACAATGTCACCTAATTCCAAGTGAGATGAGTCTCAGTAACTCAAACAGATCCCAGACACTCATCATAGAAACCCAACTCAAGGCTTTTATGACAGTAAAACTGTACATTTAAACGTTTGCAACGTTGCTGTGGTGTGACGTGGTTGTGTTCACATGCCATGGTGTCTACAGAGAAAAATATTTTAGATCTCTATTGAGAAAGAGCGTCTGGTACTGGATATTTAAAGAGATACTTTTAAAATCTACCCCTCATGAAGGTTATATCAGAAAACTATTGAATTTTATCATAAATGGTCATTCTCATGTTTTGAAATAAACATTTATATACTTATCTTTTTGCTTATCTCATATTTTGAATGTAACCTTGTTTTATTGCCTGACTTTGATTTTTACAACTTTTGCCACACACACACTGACGATAATCTTTTTCAGGGATTTAGACCCTTCATTTAAAATCCATTATTGCAATACTCTGCATTCCCATTAGAGTTAATGATACTTTAATGTTTTTTGGGTTTTTTTCTCCCAACATGACTCAATCCCAGCTCCTATAACACCACCAACACTGCGCACATGCTCGCATTGATGCACATGCATGTGTTTCACTCTTTGTGGTGCAGCTTGTGGTTCCCAGTGAGGTTGACGTTTGTTCATTAGCTCCGAAGTCCCACAATTTTACAGGATTGCTCAATTTGCATGTGTCAAAGGAAGAAAGAAAGCATAATTTATCGATCGCCTTGGGGAAAATACTTCCCTGCATTAAACCCGTCCGACTCATACTTATCCTTGATGCTGGGAGCAGGGGACTGATGGGGTGTCGGCAGCGGGATTCAAACCTGAAAAGCTCAGATCCCGAGTTGGTATCTGAGGTTTGCAGGTTTGAATCCCAGATCCCAAGTCTACTTCTCCAACCTGCAGGAAACCTTTTTGACTGTCTTTGCTTGTGTGTGTGTGTGTGTGTGTGTGTGTGTGTGTGTGTGTGTGTGTGTGTGTGTGTGTGTGTGTGTGTGTGTTTTTAGACTTGCAGTCTGTTTATATATAGATATCATATTAATATTTCTCAGTTATAATAAATATATTTTCATCATAAAAACAAAAGAACATTCCTATAAAGAAGAATATTCACTGTTTCTGTGAAGATTTTGATTTAAGGTAAAGCCTAAGTAGTTATTTCATTGGTTCAGAGTTAAACCATCTACATATTTCATTGGCAAGAAATTATAATCCCAGGCTCTGCAAATTTTTTAATGCCTTTTAATATAATGTGGCTCTCTATCTGTATTTTTAGCGCATGCCGTCGCTGCTTTTGCCTCACTGGTAAACAAAGCAGTAAAAATGCAGCTCTGCCTTTCATGCTTCATGGTGTTCCTAATCTCCCGTGACCTGGTGAGATGTGTCTGGTCTCACACCGATATTGTGAAATTGCCAGTTGCACCAGACCATTTGAGTCGCCGCATCAAACCCAGTCCTGAACCACTATCATGCTCCACACTTACTTATGGTTTACGGCTTGTTGCGCACAATGTTTGCTTTGACCTGAAGTGACACAGTGAGTGGTTGCAGGAGTTCAAAAAGCATTTTGGCTTCAAAGATGCATTTATATCTTCAACCGGCTTCAACGTTTTTACTCTGTCCAGGTCAGCATCCATACTTTGTCTATTCTTTTAAGTTTTAACTTTCAGGTTTTCCTTGATGTAAAGTGCAGATTATGTTACATGCAGTAAATTATATTCAGTGCATATCCAGTATATGCTTTCACAGTGTCTTAATGTGTGAAAGTTTCATCCCACGGATGCTATTTCAGACTTTTGGTCTGTGATAATTCTAAAATAATTTATATGAAGTCTCATAAAAACATCACGACTCTGCTGTGACTGTTAGTGTAAGACATTCGCAAGCTTGTTTTTACCCACTTAATTCAATGAGAAAAACTGAGACACAATATATTTCGGATTTTGTGCTTTTGTAAAAACCGTAATAAATAAAATCATTTTTTGTGGATGATTTCCAAATTAATGTTCTAGCAGCAATACAATAGGAAAAATCAAAAGACAATACATCACAGAGTAAAAAAAGAAAGAATATTATTGGTCTGTGTGTATAGCTGCAGAGTGTGCAGTTGTGTGAATTCCGTCCCGTCCTCTGTCCTGTTATCGCTCCTGTTTTCATATAAGGAGGTTTACGGTCTGACGGTCAAAAGGGAGTTTCTCAGCCGGTTGGTTCCACTTGGAAAGGTGCAGTCAGTCTCTTCCGGGTGTTCATAGACACGGTCATATACAGCTTTTTAAAGAAATCCAAAAACTAATTTTATTAATAAAATATTTGAAACAGTAACTTATTTAGTGCCGTTTTGCACATACCAGTAGATTATATTATAGAAAGCTGTATATTTGCTGACATTATTTCAAACATTTAAAATCCAGAGAAACAGAGTAACTTAATATTCACCTGTCCTGAGCAAATACACACTGGAGATCACTGGAGCACTGCAGCTATTGACCTGTGTGGGATGAGTTGAGGATTATTACTTTTATCTTGTAAATAAAATGCCAAAATATGAACACTCCTGGGCCTCTCGGTCACTTCCACTGGGACATATGAAAGTGATTTCATCATTTATTTTCAAAATAAAGCATAAATGTGGAACACAGAATCTAAGAATAGATACATTTGAAGTGACTTGTCAGACAGTGCATATTTTCCCGAGGCAATCCAGGAGGAAGTTTAAGCACCACTCCACCCTAAGGTCTAATTTGCATTGTTTAACTTGTAATGACAGCTTTCATCCACACTGTGGCACTTGAGTCTGGACCAAAACGCCAGTGTGGAATTTGGAGTGACACTACCTGCAAATGGTGCTTTTTTTTTTCTTTTTTTTTTTTTTTGCATTACAGACGTGTTGTAGAGATTGAGACTGAGACACGCAGCCATGTCCGTCTGTCGTCCCTGTAATGAAAACCTCGGTTCAGCCTCATGAGAGTCTCATCATCAGCCTGAGTCTGGATCCATTCTGAAAATTGACTAATCAGTCACACTTGAGGCAGCTATTTTATGAAGTGGCAGCATGGATAAAAAGCTACACAAATCAAAAAATTCTGTATTGATTGTGTTTTGTATTACACTGATTTTTTTTTTTTTTTTTTTTTAGCCTTACAGTCACGGTATCACTCCCCTTAAAAATAAACCATTTACTATCTAATACTGAAAAATTGATGTTTATATGAAGTCTGACAAAGCTGAAACTGATACCACAAATTAGAATTCCACAGTGCAGATGGAAGTTAGCAGTGTGGGGTTGTTTAAAATAGAATGAGTTAGAGAGACGCTAACACGCTGATGATTTAGTGCAGGTGCACTACTGGCCACACTGTACCAAGTGAAGATAATCACATTGTAGTAGGACCAATCAATCATGTGCTGGATGGATTCTCCATGAGATAAAATAAACAATAGTCTCAGTATATTCGGGGCATTAGTGGTACACTGAATAGGTTGTAGGGAAATCAATCAGAAGCCAGTCGCTGAATCGTCTGGGCTTTCATGGATGGGTGGATACATGTGTTTACACGCAGAGATACGAACAATGCAGTGCAGCATATGTGATATGAGTACATGCCTTTTCTGTGTCTTTGCATGAATGCATGTGCCTGCATTAACCATGCAAAAGAAAAGCACATGGGCTGCATGTGTCTGAATGGAGTGTGAACATGCACACGTGTGTGTGTGTATCTGAACAGAGATGGTCGGGCCTTTTGCTCAGACGAAATAATTGGGTCACATGTGCTAACAGCAGTCAAGAAGAATTTTAATCAAACTTGGGAATCCCCGATGTAAAGTCAATTACCTCCCAACTGAGGCTGGCGGTCGAGACTTCTGCTTTAATATGATGCCATTGTAGCCATGCCTATCACAACTTCTGCAACCCTGTGTTGGCATTGATCACATTTCATCCTGCTGAGAGGAATGAGAGCAGTCTGTGGGAAGCAGAAGTGTTCAACCACCTCCACCTCGCACGTCCCCCTCCATCTCCTCTACACCGCTTTGTCTAGTAGGTAAATAGGAGCCAGACACTGTGAGTGATGAGTTTATTAGCTCCTGCCAGCTGTGACCAAACCCTTTGGGTGTTATTGGCGGGGTGGCGGTTGTCGGGGTGGTGGTTGGGGGGGGGGGGGGGGCTATGGAGGGGGATCAGAGATGAGGGACTACCCCATGAGAACCAGAGAAACTCCCTGGCAACTGGAGACAGGATCAACGCTAAATGGGGCGCCCCCCATTCATGTGTGAGCCGAGACAGAGCCAAGTGACAGAGACATGGAGGGGAGGGGGGGTGGGGGGGGGGGGGGGGCAGATATCTGAATGAGTGCAAAGCCACTGGCGACTCCTTTCACTGCAGCTCCTCAAGGTAAACTGCTGCTATTTTTAGGAGAAGCGCCGCAGATGTCCCCTCTGCAGGTGTCACAGGTCGAACTGGTTCAGATCGAACCTCCATGATCAGTCGATCACCGCGGGAGGAGAACACACAGATCTCTGAAAGAGAATATTTGCAGCCAAAAAAAAAAAAAAAAGTGCACAACACATGCGCACACCACATGCGTGTGCGCGTCCTACACACGCCGGACTCTCTCACGTTAATTCCCGCAATGTCATTCATGATGAGTCAGTGAAAAGCGGAGGTGTCCGTGGGGGGGATATTACAAGTTGCGTGCACGCGCTTGTCCACGACCCCCCCACCTTCTCCTCCACGCGCCACGGCGGTCAGCCGCCTGCCACACCCTTCATGGTAAACAAAGGCAGACACATCTGAGACACATGTATCCCCTTCATGGGTTTTTCTTTTTTAAGTTGAGGGTTGAAACACGCCGAGTTTATTTCCCACGTGCGGGGGCGCAGCTGACGGCGGCGCGAGCATTACAATAATTACAGTGAAATCGGTCCCCTGCTTAGAGATGCGAGGTTATCTCCAAAACCGCCCCCTCACTTTTTTACGCACACATGCGCAGGATACGTTTACTCCTCACACACACACACACACACACACACACATGCGCACACACACATTCCGAAGTCTACCCCTTTGTCTCGGTCGCCCGTCGGCGGTGTAGCCCCGAAACAAGAATTCCGTGGGGAAACGTGTGTGTTTGTGTGTGAGTGGGGAGCAGACTGTCTCCTCCCCCCACCATAAAGCACACACACACACACATACACACACACATACACACACACACACACACACCACAACTCTCTCCTCCCCCTGGCACCCCTCCTCCTCCTCCCCCACACCCCTGATCGCCCCCCACGCCTTTGTGAGTGTGTGTGCGCGTGTGAAGCTGACTGCGTACCCGAAAACCGTGTATCGGATGCTCGTGCATATGAAATAAGCGTGTGTGTTTTTTTTAGGGGGGGGGGTGTAGCGCAGGGAAATTTCTTATTTATCCATTTTAAATATTTTATGGAGAGTAGAAAATCCCGCAGGTGCAAATAAAGGGGAGGAACCGAGTAGAGGAGGGACGCACGTGAATCTCTGACTTCTCCACCACAGCCGGGAAATAGAGGAGAGGGACGCGTCTCCAGCAAGTGCGGCAATTTGGACTTTCCTTCCACCATCAGCGGCCCCTCTCTCGATCTCTCTCTCCCCTCTTTCCTCTCTCGATCTCTCTCTCTCTCCATCCCCGCATCCCTCTTCCCGGTGCAGCCGCGCGCCGGAGCCAAGCGACGGGGTTCGGGATTTCTGGGGAGACTCGCGGCGAAGCCGGGGATGGATTAAAGGGACGGCGCGCCGCAAAACTGGAGCAACACGCACGACCACGCCGGGGGGGAAGGGGGCGACGGGACTCGGTGAATTCGCGCAGCCCCCGGGACAGAGGTGAGTGGGACCTGGTGCTGGATGGAGGATGGAGGATGGAGGCGCTCTTCCTCATCTCCCCCCCCCCAAAAAAACGCGCCTCTGCTCGTGGCACGAGCCGAGAGAGGCGGCCGGGGGAAAATTCAGCACATGGTTTTCACGTTTCCATTATAGATGATCTCATGCAATCTGCTGATTTGTGCTCGTGGAGGAGTGAGCTGCTAAACGCTGCCTTTCCATATATCGTGGATCTGTTAGAAGGTGGTTATTCATTAATGGGCCGTTACCTTCAATCCATCGGCTAATCAACAATTATTAAACAGGCGCGTCTCTGCAAGCAGCAGCACAGAATCCACATGCACCGGACCGCATCTACAAGATCAGATTCACATTTAGCACGGGGTTGTGTGTTTCCTGCGTGGTGGAGGCAGGTGGATTGGACTGGATCGACCCTCCTCCACAGTCAGGCCCATGGCCCCTCATCCCTGCTGGCTGCTGAGGGCCCTGCGGTAGACATTTCTCCACAATGAGCCCGCAACTAACTTTCTGGATTGATTGAGAAATGCAATTTGAAAAGGAAACGAATCAGCAACACTATTGGACGCTATGTTCACCTCATTAGCTGATTGATTTACCTTTTAAATTGTGTCTTGTTTTATTAATGCTGACTTAAGGAGAGCGTTATTGGCTACAATGAATGAGTGTTACTGAGGCAATTCTCAACGTGATTTGGATTTTTGCATTCATGTTTGTTAAAGTTCGTACAGTAAGAGAATAGACTTCAAACACCACATTTACTTATTTAGTCTGTCAGTGGCTTGGAGGCAGCCTTCACTACTGTACTGTTATACCAGTATAACTCCACCAGTCTTATGTTACAGTATTCAGTGGTATAAGATCAGCATACTATGGAAGACAAGACTGTTGATATGTTTATTGTAAAGTTATGAAAAGGTTTCATGTGTTCTTAATGCCATATTAAAGCAGGGATTCTAAAACAGAGAGAGAGAGATAATAAGAATTAAAATAATTAGCTTTAATGGCAGCCAAATACATGTTTGGTAAATATGTAGGCCAGAGAAGCATCGAGATTCAGATTCATGGTTTTACTTGAAAGGTTCATTAAGCACAATGGTAATCCTAAATGAAGTTCGTATACATCAAATCATCTAATAAACTCCAGACTTCTCACAGTACAACATACCATATGGCAGCAGGGCACAATATTATTCACTAACAATTTGACTGACTGGTCTTTTTTTTTTAAATTATTTTTATATTATTATTGTATACTCCCCCTTTATAAAACTGTCAAATATTTACTCAGTTCAGTTATTCAGAGGTTAAGCATGACTACTGCACAATGTCAAGTGAAAATTTGTTTATTTTTTCATTCATTCATCCATTGATGTTATGGATCTTCACATATTATTTTAATAGCTTTTTTTATTTAGCTGTGGTGTCAAGTCAATCAATTGTGAATTTAAGTGAAAAAAAAATCAATAATAAGTAGTGACCATAATAGCCATTGCTGCCCTACTGTGACATCTGGTAAAGAATGTCAGCGCTGAGTGAGAAATAAAAAAGCTGAGAGAGAAGAAAATAATAAGTGGTGACAAGACTAGATGCTGAATGCTTAAGCTATCTGCAGGGGGCAACAAAATGGTTTTACAGCTCGTATGTTGTATCCTAATCTGCCCTTTAGTCCACGTTCTCCATCAACACAACACAGAATTGGGGACTGTGTTTTAGAAGGATGTCGTCCACTGAGAGCTCCTCTGCAGTCAGTCCTCCGGTGACCTGAGATATTTAATAAGGTTCAGGACTCTCCTTTAATTCGTCATCTATGTTATCATTTACTGGCCTGTCACTGACACACACACACACACACACACACACACACACACACACACACACACACACACACACACACACACCTCCCTGCGTTGGTGGTCATTTTCCTCACTACCTGACAGACTGACAGACGGTTTTCTCCTCACCGCAGGCTGTACAACCCACCTCGTTCACACACACACACACACACACACACACACACACAGACGAGACATACACACAGACGCTTCCGTGATGTTTGCAAGTACGAGTGCGCAGCAGCCGCGCACACACACACACACACACGTCCCAGAGGACGGATGCTGGTGTAATAGATAAACGAGCCCTTTTCTTCAGTCGAGAGGCTCATTCTGTGTGTGTGTGTGTGTGTGTGTGTGTGTGTGTGTGTGTGTGTGTGTGTGTGTGTGTGTGTGTGTGTGTGTGTGTGTGTGTGTGTGTGTGTGTGTGTGTGTTGGGGTGAGGTTTAAGTGCTGACTGGAGTAGGTCACTGAGACCAAGCGTCTGTGAGAGTGAGACCCAGGACCCAGCGTCCTCCTAAGCTGCTTTCAGCTTCACTGGAATCCATCCCTCCCAATATCCCCCCTGTGTCTGAACCCCACCCCCTCTCCACACACACCCAGACATACAAACATACACACATTTCACTTACAATATTTCCCTAATTGTTTTTTTTTTTTTAGAAACCATTCTGTTCTTTGATCTGTTCCTGTCGCTTCCTCTCCTCTGATACATTTCTAGCGGTCATGGAAATTAGACGGTAGAAGTCTTTGATTCTCTGCTCTTTACATCGCCTCGGGGTCAGGCCCTCTTATCTAGCAGAAAAACACAGAGAGAGAAACAGAGAAAGAGAGGAGGATGGAGAGTTTTTTTTTTCTTTTTTAAAGGGGATGTGGATGATTGCATAGAGGTGCAAAGAAGGAAGAAGGGACAGATGGTGAGAAAAGGACTGATGGAGAACAGTGGGAGAAGCAGAGATGGAGATTTGTTTGACAGATATACTTCAGAGAGACCAAACGGCGGAGAATGAAAAAGAGCCAGGAATGGTGAAATAAGCAGAGCTAAACAATGAACTCAGCAAAACATGGTAAAATAAAGAGACGGGAGTAGAGAGAAGCAGGAGATAACAGAGGCAGAGAGAGTCACAGATGCCTTGACAGCTTTGAGAGGCTTCTTGAAACGTGGTGTGGATAGTATTTTTGGATCAAAGCTTCAGCTGCACGTTAGTGTGTTTCTCTTCAAGCCCAATAATGTCAGCCATACGATATCAGAAGTCTGAACAATATCTATTCCATTATTTAAGATCAAAGCTTTCTAAAATAAATGGCACATTTCACGCAGGGCTTTGACAGTCAAGACTGCAGTTTTAAGGACTGATAATCCCAATGCTTTCCAGAAAAATCACATCCTCACCCTCACATAATGCTGTTATATAGACTTTTTTATATTAAAAATCAATGCGTACACAGTAAGAAAAGAGGTCAAACGGAAAATGTAGCTAACATGCTGTAGGATTTGTAGATAGCAGAAGGAATTGATGAAAAGTGATGGCAAGGAAGTGATAAGTAAAATGGGACGAGGAGGCATGGGAGAGGTATAGAGGGTAGGAATCAGAGAGGGGGAGGACAGAGATACCCAGATAGGACGGGGAGCTGTAGGGAGAGCTGTGAATATTTAACTCTGTTTAGTTTTCCATCGGTGCTTTTGGCTCTGGCTTCTCTCCAAGGCCTTTAGATTGTATACCAGCTACTGATGGCAGGAGATAACTGTACACGTCTGGGTGTGTGAGCGGGATGAGTCTGACGCGCAACTTTGTTTAGAAAGTCAAAAGGCTTTTCAAATTGGAGGCTTTACTCTTTTCGACGTTGGAATTCATCGTGAGCTGACTCTTCATTTATCCTGCGTGTGCTCTGCTGTCTCTCTGCATATGTGTTTGCTTTTGTAAAGTAAACCTCCAAGTTTGGATGTGCTTATATAAAAAAAAAAAATTCTACATATCCAATCTGTTTATGGGCCGCACAAGTAGCAATACACTGCTTTAGAGTAGATGTAAAAATCCTCGAAAATGATCTCTAATGACTTTCCTTTCCCAACAGGCTGTGACTGGTCCCACCCCAAGACGACATCCCCCAAGAACAAAGCCAAGAAGAAACCCCCCAAAGACAGCATGACCCTGTTGCCATGTTTTTATTTTGTAGAGGTAGGTGTGGATGAATTCTGATGAATCACCGCTTTATTCCACGATGTTTGGTCAACATTACTCATTACAGCTATTGACTCAGCCCTGGCTGAATCACAGTTTTTATACAGTACGGCCAAACTAGTAATGGCTGCACCTGCATCAACTACGAACGCAGCTTGAAGTTTTTACAAGCAAATATGGTATTACTGTCCTCTTTGTCCTTGTGTGTACGATTTATGCTGTGTGTTATTCTGCAGTTTAACTGAAGATGAAACACTGCATGAATCATGCCTGCGAGCAAACATTAAATTCTCCTCACTCTTTGCTTTGTCCTTGTGTGTGTGTGTGTGTGTGTGTGTGTGTGTGTGTGTGTGTGTGTGTGTGTGTAGCTGCCTATCGTCCTGTCCTCCTTGGTGTCCCTGTACTTCCTGGAGTTGACGGATGTGCTGTCCCCGGCGATGGTGGGCTTCCGTTGCTATGACCGTGACCTCTCCATGCCCTACGTGGAGACGGGCGACGAGCTCATCCCTCTGCTGATGCTGCTGAGTTTGGCCTTCGCTGGTCCTGCAGCATCTGTAAGTCTTTTTCACACAAAGTAGATTTTTTTTTTTTCAGCTGTTTTGAATCTGAACGGAGATTCAATTATGTGATCTCAGTTCTATTCACAGAAACGTTATGAAGAAAAGCTGAAGTAGCTCTAGATGTTAGCGATCAGATTAATAGCCAATCTGATTAAGGTCTTGTCATGAAAACACTACAGTCTGATTAGATTGACCCTATCCAGCTGAAACTAGGATCGCTTCCCACTTTCTGAGCTTTGTGCTCATGTCTACTATAGCGTAACATCCCCACATGAAGCTTCAGACACCGCGTTTTGAAAAGGACAATGGCAGCGACAAAGCTCATCCAATCAATACGTGAAACAACACAACATTCATAGAAACAGCGTGATCGTCTCTGCCTGATCAAACATCTGCGTGACAGGAAAAGAAGGAAAGACTGTTTGGTGTTGCAGATAAATTAAACAATATATAGTTTGTTTTACCAAACGTAAAAAAATTCATGCTTAATTTGCCTGTGCTCAGCGGGACGTGGGATCATGTGGCACAAACAGCTAATGTCACTCTGTAAAATATTATGGGAGTGATCCACTCACTGAATCGGATGATATTCCTGGTGAATTTTAAGAAACAGTGTAGAGTTTGCTCAACAGTGTCATCAAGTGCCTGTAATTTCACACCTGCTTCATCTTTTTGGCTGCTGTCATGAATCACATGGCAAAATACAGAAATCTGTAACGAGCGGGTCTTATCAGCTGCAAGCCTCAGGTTTACTTTCGTCATTATTTCATGTTTGGCATGAACGTTCGGCACCGAAACATTCGTGACAGAAAACCCACAAATGCCTTTAAGCTGACAGCCGTGCCCTTCGTAATGAAATTAGTTCACTTTAAGCAACAAATTGTCTTGGTTATGCCTGCACAAGATATCAAGTGCAAACTCCGCCAATCAGTCTCTCCGTTACAGTGTAGGGTTTCAGTGAGCGGACTCTCAGCTCAGACTGTGGACACGCTGCCAGTTCATTACAGAGCTAACAGTGAGACAGTCTCAGTCTACATGAAATTTAAATTTACAAGTAACAGCATGTGAATATTTTAAACATTGAGATATCGATATCTGAGTAATGTTCAGTACTGTTTACTGATGTGTTCTGTTAATGTCATTAAATTACCAAAGTTAGATTTTAGGAGATGAGAAGAAATGCGTCCTTTAAAGGTTAACAAATAGGGCCTTTTTTTAACCTTCTACATAAATACGAACTTGAACTTGTGAAGGCAACATTATGACTGCAGAAACTTCTCTAACGAATGCTTGATGAGACTGAGGAACAGAAATCCCAAAGGAATTCACTGGGTTACTTGAATATGCTCCAAATTCCCTTTTTAAACTCAGCCAAGAAGATCCTGTTTAAAATAATGCTGTATGTCCTGTCAAAGGCAAAGCAGAAACCAGAATAAGTTAGAAGATATTAAAAAAACCCACAAATGGTCCTCGGTATTGCTTACAAGGTTCTTTTGGCTGATTTCGTTTCCAGTGCTTTGCCTGGAGACACAACCAACAGAAATAGACTAACATTTGGACTCCTGTTATGAAGCATCTGATGAATGAAAGCATAAAGGCTGCTCTTACCTTACCGTCGTTCCTCATGTGAAGACAGATGCTTGTCTGGAAACTGACTGACATCTGATGAGCGCACAAATTGCATTCTGTATAATCAAGACATCAAGCTAAATCAGACCCAAATGGCTTTGTTGAGTAATCATTCTGACAGACACTCCTGAAGTAAATGTGTAGATCAGCATTATCAGAACACAGTTTCCCCGCTATTTATCACCGGGATGGCTTCCTATCGCAGAGCTCCAGTGGACTAATGTGCCTCTGCAGGGCCGACGGTTCCAGTGACGCACAAAAGAAGCACTTACGCACAGACTGATACATAGATCACCCGGATATGCAAACACACGGCTTCTGGAATACTCACAAAGCCAGTTCAATCCCTCTCAGAAATGCTGAATCAATGCACACATTGATAAATATACACCTGGCATTCCCATACACATCATCTAACATGCCACACACACCCCAATCAATACACACTCACACGCGCAGACACACACAGGGCTAATCCATCAGCAGCATAGAAGCGAACAGGCCTCGCCAGCACTCATCTATCACTCTGATTGGAAGTGATCACTGTTCAATAGCACCTGGCGTCCATTCTCTCTCTCTCCGTTGCGTTCCATCACCGCAGATCACAATCACAGACGTTTATATCGGACACTGATCACACTTTTGCAGTCTTTTCCTTCCTTCGCCTTTGTTTTCGGCTCATTTTTTCCCTGTTTTCTTTCTTGTTTCTTTCTGTTTTTGTTCTCGCTTTTCTTCCCTCTCTGTGTAGATTATGATGGGGGAGGGCCTGATGTACTGCATGCAGTCCAAACTCAAGAACTGTCCCAAGTCGGAGGGCAGCATCAATGCTGGAGGCTGCAGCTTCAACTCCTTCCTACGCAGAACCGTGCGCTTTGTCGGTGCGTCCTTCCTCCACTTCTTTAGGGCGTTTTTTTTGCATGTAGGAGTTAAGATCGGATTCTCATCCATAGGACATTCCAGTGGCGTGACTTCAGCACTACTGGCTGTTAAAGGGAATTTAATTTTGTTTGGATTGTCCCAGTATTAACGACCCTGTTCACTGCTGTTTTTGGGCAAACTGTTGTTTTTCCAGCTCAGTCTGGAGGCTTAACCCCTCAAAACTTCATTCCACTGTTTAAAGAAGGGAAATAAACTAATTACATGCCTTAATTGAAGGGTGACGCGAACAGAAATAGGTGTGATATAGTTCTCTGCATGCAGCATCTTGGGGCTGATTTCTGAGCTTTTGAAGTGAAGAGAGCAATTAATTCACCTTGGTTAGTTTCACTGCAGAAAAACCATAAAAATGCACCAAACCGGAGCCCCGTGGCCTCACCTCGGATTGCAGTAAATCCATCACTGTTTTCTGCATTGGCAAATGTTCCTAAACGAAAAGCCGAGTGTGACAAAACTCACCAGAGGCCCTCAGTCCATTCACCATGGCTGCCTCTCACCTCTCTCCCTCAGGTGTTCACGTATTCGGTCTCCTGGCAACAGCCCTGGTGACAGATGTCATCCAGTTAGCCACCGGCTACCACGCCCCCTTCTTCCTCACCGTCTGCCAGCCCAATTACACGGCCCCGGGGGTGTCATGTGACAACAATGCCTATATCACCCAGGACATCTGCATGGGGAAGGACCAGTACGCTATCATTTCAGCCAGGTAACCCGAAGACTGCAGTTCTAAAAATAGATGCATTGTCTCCGTTTTTCTAGATTGTATATTTGTTTGATTTGGTCGACGCTTTATGACGAAAGGTTTATTATCAGATGATAATTCTGTATAAGAAAAGTAGGCAAACGTGCTGTAAGCTTGAAGTAATGTACTGACTAAAATTATACACATTTCAAATACTTTTATAAATGATTGATTGCATGCACCGCTATTTGAACACCCCTTCCTTGAATGATCCATTAATTTGCTTAGGATTCCACCTCTATACTTGTAATATTGTAATCTTCCAGCAAGAATACCGTGGTGTCAGGTGAATTCTCATGCTCATCCGTATATTACATGCATGTTTAGTATTTCTTATACAAATATATGTTTAGCAATGTTGAAAGGATTTGAATATTATTACCCAGTGGTGTCTTGTAGGAGTAAAAGGAGAAAAGGAATCATCAACACTGATTAGCATTTAAAGAGGATTAAATGAGATAAAGCAGATAAGGAGAAGAAATGTTGTTGTGGTTCGTGCTTAAAAGAAGCATTTTTGTCCCATAATGCTTTGTGATAAATAGATCTGTGCGTCGGTAGAACAGGACTCGCAGCTGCACGGAGCGGCTCCCTCACAGGTGCTGTGGCTGTGTTTGGCTTTTGAAGACGCTCTTTAGCGGTGCAATTTGTAAAAAGCCAACACAGGTCAGATAAACAAGCTCGCGCATACGGGGTATGAGAGGCTTAATAAGCCCATACTCACAGGAAAGATTACAGCTAAACAGAGCTGATACAGGGATAATCCTAGTAGTACCAGAGCTGGTACTTCTATACTTGAGGCGAGGGGGGGATATTGCATTCCCTCGCTCCTAATCCACAAAGTCGAACAAATATTGGTGTCTTGATAATAAACCTATCAACTTTACTTTGTCTCTCATTAATCAGCCTTTTCTCCTGAAAATTTAACCACGCCAGCCTAAAGCGGGAAATAAAAACCCCCTGAAAGTGTAAAAGTCAAAGTGTTTTTCACAAAAGAAAGACAGTTATGGAGGGTGAATATTAAACCTAACAGAGCGTGACATAAATTAAGGTTCACCCTCGCAGAAAAAGTGCCTCCATAAAGGAAATTTAATGACAGTTGTTATTCATTTTTTTTATCAACCCCAAGTCAACAAATTTGACCTCAACTCATTTATTCCTTCCTAATGTTCCCACTAATGCCCTTTGGTATCCTGTTTGTGGTAATTTATGCTCGGATACAAGGACGTGCACTCAGTCTGACAAGCACTCAGTCAGGCGAGAAAAAACAGGTTTTAATGTCAAAGACGTTCCTGCCGCCGCCGCTTTAGTTTTATCCAGATTTATCTGAGAGGTCATAAACAAGCTCTGAATACCCACAGCTCTTTTTCATTAAAGGGTAAATCTCTTTGTTTTGTTTTTTTTTTTTTGCCTTCACTCTTTCACACCTAACTCTCCCTCTTTCTCCCCTCAGGAAAACATTTCCATCCCAGCATGCAACGCTCTCTGGCTTCGCTGCTGTATATATCTCTGTAAGCACTTTCTTTGCCTCACTTGCTGCATGCGTTTGTATGACTTTTTGCATTTGGACTGTTTGCATGAAGCTTTTAACTGTGGAGGAAAAAAATATCATTAAAATCCCTTTTTTATTGTCGTAGCTATCTGTGTTCCTGAAAAGATCCAGAAGCCCTGCAGCTTATACTGAACAAACGTGATAAAACTGTGAATCAGAGGAAATTCTCTCTCGATTTCTTTACGTTTACTCAACTGAGCGATATCTGGATTGCAAACTATTCTCAGGCTAAACAATAACAAGCTCCGTCTTTCCTGACTGCTGCAGTATGTGAACTGTATGGCAAAGTACCACTATCATTTTTCCATGAGGTAACACCCTCCCACACACACACACACACACACACACACACACACACACACACACACACACACACACACACACACACACACACACACACACACACACACACACACACACACACACACACACACACACACCCTCCTCCACCGATGGCTATTGCAAGCTACTGGCCATATCACTGCTGCCTCGCTGAGCCCAGTGTGTGCTCATTAAAGCTCACTAGACAGATTTCTGATGAGAGAAGGTCGGGGAGGAGGAGGCGGAGGAGGAAAGCAGCTGTTTGGTTTGCTACATTTCCAACATGTTGTCTGATTTCTACACTTCTGTCAGGTAGTTTTTTTTCCCCCCCGTAAATACTTTGTAATTTTACTTTTTGCTTTCAAAATCGCAAAGAGATAAAACAATGGAGGGGCTTGATGAAGAGCTGTCATTCAAGAAATATTGAAGCGGTGTGTATGGAATAACACTTAAATCTCTCCGTAGTGACAGATTTCTCCTTTTGCTTATAGAAAAGCGTGTTTTTTTTAAATGCTTAGCACAAGATGGACAAGCTTGTTATAAAGGATATTTTTGCAACGCTCGCCAGCCTGTCACTCAGCTGTCTCCCACTTTATGCAATGGAAACAGTGCGTGCATGCAGGGAATGTGAATGTACACTAACTGGAGATATATTCTTCCCCTTTCTCTGCCTCACTTGCTCACTCATCAATTTTTTTTTTTGGCTGTCAGGAGAGACGTTGCCTGCAACCTATGCAGTGTTTTTTTCTTTGCACAGGCTCAAATCTACCAGTCCATGTGCCGATATTTATGGGTTGACCCAAGAAAAAATGATGGCGGCACTCCAATTTTTCTAAGATGATCTCTTTTGCAGCATAGAAGGAACATGAATTCAATGTTTTTTTCAGAAATAATTTACTTTAGAAGATGGAAGCTGTTAGAAGCTTTCATGCCTGAAGCATAAAGAATGGGATCAAGGCCGAGATCGTCTGGTTCTGTACAAAGATTAAAAGAAAGTCTGCAGGTAGAACTTCTAAATTGCACTAAATAGCACTTTATGTCTTGGTCAAACTCCTTGACAACCTGCAGTATTTTTGCTGTCGTGAGTTTGCTGGGAATCTAACAGAGCCTCAAGGACATTACTGTACCGAGTCAAGTAATGTCCCTGCCCTCTCAGAGGCCAACCTATGAAGATGTAACGATTGTTTTCAAGCTATTGAGCTTCATCCGTACTCAACCAGCTTATTTATTTCAGAGAACTTAGCCCTGGGAGCTCAAACCTCTGTTGCAGTTTTTTAAACTTAAACTGAACGGAACATTAAATGAATAATGAAAGTATTCTCATTTGTCTGTCTACTGTTTCTCTCAAGAAAAGATCACCCAGGTTTCCAGATGTCTTAAATTGTCTGTCCTTTGCTGATTTATGTTCTCTTCTTATGTCTGCAGATGTATTTCAATGCCAGCATCAACAGCACAACTAAGCTGCTGAAGCCTTTGCTGGTCTTCGCTTTCTGCATGGCAGCGGGCCTCGCCGGCCTGACGCAGATTACTCAGCACCGCAGTCACCCGATAGACGTCTACGTGGGATACGTCATCGGAGCCGGCATCGGAGTTTACCTGGTTGGTTGAACAAAGGGAGAGAGATTCCCCTCTTAACTCCGAAGATTTTTGACCCACGCCCTATCCCTATCATTGACAAAGTTAGAAGAGCTCATAAATACCTTTTTTGTGTCTCTGCGTCCAGTGGCTGGATCCCAGCTGTTAGCATCGTAGTTAGCTTAGCTCAATTCCTGGAAGTCAATAGGGAACAGAGCTGGACTGACGAAAGTGGACAAAATATTCCTTCCAGTGGTCCAGGGAATGTCATATTAGCACGTGAAGTAAATCTGAATGGTTATAAAACATTTTAAAAGACGTGTTATCTTTTCAATCCGTTAAAATAACGTTTTGATACACACAGATCTGCACAAGCATAGTGCTCCACGGAAGGATATACCGGCGCACAGCGGCTGAGTCTATGGCTTCTACTGCTGTGCGCCGGTATATCCTTACGCGGAGCACTGCACATACACAGGTCTGTGTGTATCAAAACGTTATTTTAATGGATTGAAAAGATAACACGTCTTTTAAAATGCTTTATAACCATTCGGATTTACTTCACGTGCTAATACACCATCCCCTGGACCACTGGAAGGAGTGTTTTGTCCACTTTCGTCAGTCCGGCTCTGTTTCCTATTGACTTCCAGCAATTGAGCTAAGCTAACTGCAATGCTAACAGCTGGGAACTAGCCACTGGACGCAGAGACACAAAAAAGGTATTTATGAGCTTGTCTAACTTTGTCAATGATAGGGATAGGGCGTGGGTCAAAAATCTTCGGCATATTCCGTTAAAATCACATGAGGAACTGCAAGAATACTGAGCAAACCCACAGGCTGCACAATTTTAAAGCTCGTGTCCGGAGTTTTGAAAAAGAGAGGTTTTTTTAATCCAATGTCTCGAGGTTCCGCCCTCCTTCTGCTTTCATGAGCGATCAAGCCACGCCCCTTTAATGATGTTCGCGCATTATCTGTCGGGTGAAAATGAGAGCCTCGGAGTCCTACAGCATCCTACATGTTTAGCTGTTTACGGTGGATGTTCAGCAGACCATGGATATATCCGAGGTAAGCGCAGCGGCTGCTGCGTTGCTAACTCACCTCTGCCTGTGCGAGTGCTGTGGTCTCTGGCTGCATGCACACTTTGATTGACAGCATGACAAAGCGGAAGCTCGAAATCTATTGGCTGAAGGTGACCGGCGCTTTTTCGGATAACATGGGGGTCTATGAGACGAAGGCGGCGCTCATAAATAAATTTTTATATTGCTTTATGCTAATATTATATTGTAGTATCGAACCAGACTAACACATAGAAGCTCTGTTAAAAAATGATGCATACATTGGAAACTCCGGACACGAGCTTTAAGGAAACATGCAATAATGTTGTCGAGTATTGCAATAACAGTCTGAATTGTGATAAATGTAGACTTCAGATTTATTCTCCCAAATCACAATTGCAAATTTCTCTCAAGTGTCATTTTCCATGCCTCTAATCTACACCACCATAAGTTAGTCATACAATTTATTGCAATGGATTGCATTGCACTTTACATTCATTTTTAAAATTGTTTCATTCTGAATTTGCAAATCATGAATGCACACAGGGTATGAGAGTTGAGTCAGTATTTTACAATTTGTGTTGTGCGTGTTGATGTGCCAGCAATGCTACATTTGCTATGTATTGTACAGCCTCAG
Source organism: Salarias fasciatus (assembly GCF_902148845.1). NCBI lineage: Eukaryota > Metazoa > Chordata > Actinopteri > Blenniiformes > Blenniidae > Salarias > Salarias fasciatus. Next base: position 13,300,755 of record NC_043763.1, read on the forward strand.
TAAGGAGTCATACAGCCCCGTTTGATCTAAATCTGATCAATACAATGAAAACATAGCAATTATTGCAGTTTTTATGAAGCTGATTTTGGGTTAAAAACTCAATGCTTCTCAAGCTGCACAGTGTCTTCATCCTGGATTTGAGGCAAATGTGGCTTTTCATGCTAAAAGACCAGCTAACTTTCAATGCAGCACATTCAGTCTGCCTTCTGCTGGTTGGGCCCTCCAGTGGGCTGGTTCTGGCCCACGGGCCATAAGTTGGACTCCCCTGCACGAGACAGAAAAGCGGCCCATCGGGAAGCAAGGTTCAAATTCAGATCCTTTTTGCTGTAAAGTGGAAATGCTAACTACTGCACGACTGTGCCGCCCCCGTGCGAAGCTACTTGAAATGGATTTTCTATTTTGGGCACGATTGGAAGCAGCAGCACATGTTATTTGCATTTAGGGATTTGCTTTGTCCCCGGGGAGTAGTTAACAGTAAGCATGGTGCGAATAACAGAATTCACAAAAATAGATTTTTTTTTGTGTGCGGAGTGGTTTAGTTGTTTTGCTGTGACTGAGCCGTCTAATTGTGTTATTCTTACACTATCACAGCATGTGCTAACAAATGTGTCTTTTTTTCATCACCTCTTCCCCTTGTGTGGCTTCCATAGTTTCCTCTCTTGGTGGGTTTTTTTTTTTTTTTTTTTTTTTTTTGGCAGGCTATATATAGTCTTTTCTATTACGGACGGAAGGGAGAGAATGAATAATCCGATAAGAATTCTCCGGAACAATTTCACAGTTCATTTTAAGAAAACTTGTCGTTGCCATTTTCCACGGTTCCTTCTTACTCCCCCTCTTTTTTTCTCTACTTTCTCTCTTTTGGAGAGGGGGAGCCTCTCCTCCTGTCATTAAGAGACGAGCAGAGGGAGGGGGGGAAGTGATTCATGCTGACCTCAGATGAAACGAGGAAGACGAGACGTCTATTCATCACACTCTCTGCACTAATACCAAAACCTAATTTTTTTTTACCCCCCTGAAGATTAAAGAAATTGCATTTTAACACTCTCGTCTTTCTTTAACGTCGTGAGTGTTTCTGTGTTCTCATCTCGGATCCCTCTGTTCCTTGTCAGGCCGTCTACGCTGTGGGAAACTTCAAAGCGTCGGAGGAGGACGCTCCGTCTTTGCACAGACTGACCTCGTCCCACCAGAAGGACAGCTTGAGGGTGTTGAGCCAGCGGAGCCACGACTCCCTGTACAGGAAGACGCCCCGGGTGTCCGAGAGCCGGGAGGAGCTGGGGCTCGGCTCCGGGGCTCGCAGTAAGGTGAGGAGGGAGAAGGCGTCGCTCGCCTCCCTCAAACGGGCGAGCGCCGACGTGGAGCTGCTCGCCACCCGCGGCCCCATGGGCAAGGAAACCATGGTGACCTTCAGCAACACTCTGCCCCGCGTCGCCAACGGCAGCAGCCCCATCTCCCCGTCGGACGAGCCGGTCGCCACGCAGCGCCACATGACCTTCCACGTGCCCTTCGACCCCCAGAGGTCCCGGCAGCTGGTGTCGGAGTGGAAGCAGCGCTCGCTGGAGCTCCGCAGCCAGAGCTCGAGAGACGAGGAGGAAGGGGCGGACGGGAGGGACGGGGGAGGCGAGGGAGAAGGAGGAGAGAGAGGAGAGCAGGCGATGCCGCCGTCGCTTTACCCCACAGTGCAGGCCAGCAACAGCACGGCCCCGCCGCCCGGAGTCAAGATGGTGGTGGCGCCCCCGCTCGTTCACATCCCCGAGGAGGCCACCCGGCCGCCGCCTGTCTCCCCGAAGAGCGCCAAGACCCGCGCCAAATGGCTGTCCCTCACAGAAGGCGGGGGAGGCAAAGAGCCCGGGACGGGGCCCATCGCCGTGTCGACCCCCCGGGTTCCCAACACTCAGCCCAACCAGCCTCCCAGCCAGCAGAGAGTCACTCAGGTGGGGCAGGAATTAATGAATAAGTATCTTTAAATGAGAAATGCATTCACAGTGAAAAGCGATTTCTCATCCTTTATTTTCACGGGGCGAGCAGCCAAAATCTGCTTTAGACAAGAGCTGGTATTAAATTGCTGCCAAAAGCTGTGAGCAGCACACACCTCTGATTTACTTTGTTTTTGAAGTCAAAACAAAGCTGATGGATGCAATTTAACTAATTACTTTCAAATATAAATCAACAATTACAAGGTTGAAACATCAATTATAGTTAGAATTAAATCTCATAATGTTACTGCCAGAAACTGTTAGCTGATTGTATTTGTCGCCGCTTTAATGAGCTCTTCTTCATCCGTCCTTCAGGTCATCGCCATGTCGAAGCAGCAGAGCCAGGGACTGGTGGCTTCATCCGCCAAGACATCAGAAGGCTCCTCCTCCGGCGGCGGCTCCAACTGCTCCGAGTCGCCCTACTACCGGATCCCGTCCGACCGGGACAGCTGCACCGGCAGCAACCCGGGCAGCATCGCCGGCAGCGGGAGCATCGTCACCATCGACGCCCACGCCCCCCACCACCCCGTGGTGCGCGTGTCGGCCGCCAACGGCAAGCCCTGGGAGTGGAGGAACACAATCAGCGGGAACATGATGGCCGCCGATCCGGTGGGGGACAAGCACCGGGCGGCGCTGCAGCGGCAGGACAATGTCAGCCACTACCGGGATTACAGGACGCTGCCGGTGAAAACCGACTCGCTGTGCTCCTCCTCGGCCAGCGGCAGCGTCGAAGGAGGGCCGGAGCTGCCGCCGCCTCCCCTCCCCACCTCCCCCTCGCCGTTGCCCCCGCCGCCTCAGTTGTCGTCGTCCCCTCTCCCGCCGCCTCCTCAGCCGTCCTCCTCCCCCCTGCCTCCCCCGCCACACCCGGGCTCCTCACCGATGCCGCCGCCGCCCCCCCTCCACCCCGCCTCCTCTCCGATGCCCCCGCCTCCGCACCCGTCCACTCAGATGTCTCCGCCGCCGCTGCCGTCGTCCTCCCACATGCCGCCGCCCCCTCATCCGTCCTCCTCCCAGATGCACCACTCCCCCCACCCGTCCTCCTCCCAGATGCCCCCGCCCCCTCACCCGTCCTCCTCCCCCCTGCCTCCCCCGCCCCACCCCTCGTGCATGCCGCCGCCTCACCCGTCCTGCTCCGGCATGCTCCCCCCTCCCCCCCACCCCGACCTGCTGATGGACAGCCACAGCCACGCGCTGTCCCGCTCCTCCACCCTTCCCCGCCGCCCTTCCGGCTCCGCCCGCAGCCACGCCGAGCAGGAGCACTACTACAAGGCTATGCAGAACGAGAGGATGTTATAGTGAAGGGGCGGGGGGGGGAAATCATCTGACTTTATTGTAATATCAGAGATTGTACATGAAAAGTCTCCATCGGAAGAAACAGTGGAGACACAAGTGAATAGAGATTCATGACTTTTGGAAAGAAAGAAAAAAAAAATGACATTAAGGCGGAGGGACAGTGAATCCAGCAGAGGACGATGGGAAGGTCTGGCAGCGTACAAGCTCAGCGGGGGATCTGTTTATTCCCTGCTCACACATACTGCCCACAGCTCCGGCTCAACGGGCCTGACTGGAAAAAGAACAGACAAGAGAAGAAAGGGAAGTCAAAAGAGCAGGGTGGAAATGTAAAAACCCCGACTCCGCGTTTGGCTCCTGCACGCACATCCTCGCTTTCTGTGGGACTCATTCAAAAGCGAGAGATCACAATGAACGGCCTGGGATTTTCTAAATCAAGTTTCCTTTGACATGGGGGGTGGGGGGGGGGATAAGCCTGTGGAAACAAAACAACCACAGACAGTACCAGCTCCTCTCGTATGAGCACAGAATTTACTCATTTGGAAAGCCCTCGCTTCAAAGCCTCTAACTGCTGTGAAAAAAAAAAGCAAAGAATGCAGTAAAATTAAGTCCAAGCACAGGTTCAGGAATATTAATCCCCTCTCACAATGGCGTGAGAGTTTACAGTACTCTAAATAAACAATCCGAATGGGGAATTGTATATTTGACGCCAAGCAAATGTGTCAGTATCCACCAGAGAGAGACAGCTTAGAAAGCACGGCTTCTGGAGCTGAAGTGAGGTGGAGGAGGAGGAGGAGGAGGAGGATGGGTGGGTATAAGGAGGATCACGCACAGTTGGGCACCCCCACGCGGACGTCACTGAATGGATTACTGTTGTAAACATGAGAAGCAGCGGAATGGAAAGAGAATTGTTCCTAAACCGAAGAGGGTAGCCGGGTTGCGCGGCGCGCCAGGCGGACGGTCTGTCTTCGCTGTGTGTGAAACCTGCCACGGAAAAAGGAAGGAGCTCCGAGCTGCACTAAGGAGATTAACGTTTGTTTATCAAACCATGCTCGCACACTCTTAGCATTTGGCCCCTTTGGCGAATCACGAAAAGTGAGGAAAAAAGCTGCAGCCGGCCAGCAGTGCAGTCTGCTATCGGCTCAAGCAGGAGCCGGCCGGCTGCAGCTAACTGGCTCGATAGATAAATAACAAACATTCACAAGAAAAACTTCACAGATTTCACAGTTGCCAGGTTGTAAAAAAAAAAATCTATATTTTATTGTTGTACGTTAATTTTTTTTTTCTGTCTAGCTATTATATTTTATCAGGAAAAACTGTGCAGGAAGACTCTAATGTCTTTAATTATGATTTAGTAATATGCATAACGTCAGATTGAATCTGCCCATTAGGTTTTCTCTTTCTTTCTTTCACATTAAAAATAAATCCAGAGCTTGTTAGACAAATGGCAGCAAAACAACACTACAACAGGCAAACAGAATATGAACAAAAACCATTCCTACCCCTCGTGGTGCACCGATTCTTATTCATGATGTTGCACAGTCAGTTACACTCGAATTTTAATGTGCGGTCCCAATTAAATGCAGTTTGCTGAATTGTCGCACCCATTATAATCAAAATTCATCCGCTGGTGAAGAAAAAAGAAAAAGCTCCAGGTCAGCCCGCTCGGTTGAATTTAACCATTAACTGTTCCTAGTGCCACTAATGAATAGCAAAGTGAAATTATACCAAATGTAATGACTCATTTTCCTAATTATGAAGATTCAGGAAAATATTTCAATAACAGGAGATCTTTCAGCACATCGATGCCTCATATATTTCCATGCTTTGCTGTATAAAGTTGTCACCCGGTATCTTTCATTTTCTTTTTGCCATATATTTCCTCTTACAGGTGCTTCTTTGTTTTAGGCTACAAATTGATCACACAGACCTAAACTCCCAGGTAAAGTGGGTCTCCACCCATGCACTGAAGCATTTGGAGAATGCATACGCCGGTTTTGTAAAGTTGTGCTCGGAAGAGGCCATGTTAAATGGAACAAGTCGTATTTTGTAGTGGCGCTCCTCTAATGAGAAGCTGGTAGATAAAGTTGCTCGTCGGTTCGTGCTGCATGTGTGTACGAGTGTGTAGTTTTGGGTTGTTAATTTTTTTTTTTCCAACTTTCGTGCTTCAAGTCTGCACTATTACCTTTTTTGACAGACAGACATGCTGGTGATTATCGTACTACTTTGCCCCGATTTTGACTGTAAAAAATACTTGACAATACCTATTATTATTAATACTACTATTCAACGGTCCTCTTTTCTGGACAAATGTTTTCTATCTGTGGTGATGTGTTACATTAATATCCTTATTGAATAAAAAAAAAAAATAATCAAGACTTCTTTTATTCAAGGTTTCCTCTTGTGGTATTTGAAAGTTCGATATCAGATGTGAACCGCACAGTTGAAAACGGAGAGGTCAATGTTACAGCAGCTCTAATGAAAAGGATGTTCTCCATTGATTGGTGAAGCTCCATGCTCATTCATACACTCGCAGGCTGCCGCGCAACACTGACACAGACGCAGCCAGACGGACGCATCGCCGGCGCGCTCACAGTGCAACGTTTGCTCCTTTTCTAGTGTGGCTAGTGTCAGGTTTCCATAATGAATTCTGTGAGAATGTTGGTCAATCCCAGATGACCCGCAGGGATGGAGTGAGCATCAGCTGATGTGTGTGTGTGTGTTTGTGTAGAGACTTGTGGAGACAATGTTTTGTCGATGTGACTGTGCTGAAGCTGTGTTTTCGGTTAAAAACAAAAAATAACGGCTGCTTATTTGATTCATATTTGAATTATTGCATGATTCATAGGAGCTAAGAGGGAGGATTTCAGTATGCATTTATGGATTGGGGTCTTTCTGCCTTTTTCTGTGTGTGTAAGATCAGTGCATGGTGATGTATTGTGCCTGCACCGGGTCACTATTGAGTATTTTATTTTTTTCTGTTAGAACGCATGTCAGGGTGTTTGTTGCCGCATGTCTGCATATTTGTGTGTCCAGCGCTGTGGAGCATTGAGCTGTGTGATGAGGCCGTAGAGGTAGTGGGGGGGGGGGGGGGGGCAGATGGTGTACTGAAGCCTGAGGACAGTCAGCCTGTCCGTGAGTCACACTCAGCAAGCCAGCAGCTTTTTCTCTCTGTCTTCTCCCCTCTCTCTCTCTCTCTCTCTCGCTCTCTCTCCTTGGTGGCCCAGAAAACACAACACAACAAGTGTGTATCTGTGTGTTTGTGTGATGGCAGGAGGCAACAGAAAGCGCGGACTGAGCTGTCTCTGTGCATGCGTCTATTCTTGTGACCATGTGCCTGTGTATATGCTGATATCGGTGTGTGTGCGTGTGAGACAGCGTCTGTCCAGGGGAAGATGCTGACTTCCTTTTCTGGTCTGATTTACTGCTGCAGAATCCCACAAAAGCCTTTTGTCCACAGCTCGGCTTTTATCTCACGCACTTTGTCACTATCGTTCCACCTACAGCCGTCTCTTGTGAACCTTTACATATTGAGTAAGTGGATTTTGAGCCTTTGAAGCTCATAGTCTGAAATTCACTGGCTCTCACTTTGTCGATGGAGAGAAAAGCTTCCCTAAGTGTCTTGAATAAGGCTATACTTTCAAAAATCAATACAGTGGATCATTTTCTAAAAATAAGGCATTGATTCCCTTTTAACACGAGAAGCACATTGCTTTCTGGTTTCCATCTGCATTGGGTGATCATATTCATAATGAGACGAGCCTTAAATAGTTCATATTTCATCAAGTTTCAGAGCGGGAAGAAACAGCTTAATAATGCTTCTGAAGGGCCTTGACAGTGATAAAAAGGAAGCCAGAATGATGCATATTCCCATGGTGTAGTGGCTGTTAAAATGTTCAGCCTGGCTTCCACAGTAAACTCCGTTTAGTCTCACAAGGACCTGTTAAAACCACAGCAGAAATCCGAGCATTGCTGAGCTCTTTTTTTTTTTCTTTTTTTATCCCAGACGATAGCCAACCTGAATGTGCCAGTCAGCCGTCCACCACCTTCTCCCACCACAGCTGGAGGCTAAGTCTGACATTTCAAGGAGGTTGGTTCCACTGAGTCAGTGGCTTTACTTCCAAAGCCCGCTCCTTCGTAGGGGTCCTGAACAAGAAAGTACTTTTAGAAATCCATTTTTCCTCAGTTTTTCATTAGGCGAGAGCAAACAGACAGAACCCCCCCCCCCCCTAAAAAGTAGTGAAACAAACTCTGCTGCCTTGGAATATGGCTGCAATATGGCTGCAATATGGCGGCGGTAGTCTCTCTACAGATATATGGGTACGCCAGGTCTGCTGCTACGCAGCCCACGGGCTTTGTAAAGGTGATGAATGTCTTACCAGACGACCAGCTACACCGTTACAGCCCAGCTGAGAGCCTGGCGTTTTTATAGGTTTGCCTTCATCTCAAAAGACAACTGCTGCTTTATTGTAGCTGGATATTTAATCACATATATTCTTCAGATATTCTCTATAAAAACCCTTTTTAAACAGTTAATTGACAGCTTGTGAGGAGTAGCGGCTTGTGCGCTTGCAGTTTGAGGCTTTTCAGTGTGAACCTTCATTTTCTCACCATATATGCCACATGTGTACTCCAGTTTCCCCCAGCAGTCCAAGAACTTGCCTGAATGTGTGTGTGTGTGTGTTTGTGTGTGTGTGTGTGTGTGTGTGTGTGTGTGTGTGTGTGTGTGTGTGTGTGTGTGTGTGTGTGTGTGTGTGTGTGTGTGTGTGTGTGTGTGCACGCGTGTTTTCCCTGTCTATGGTGTTCCCTGCCATTACTTATAGAAAGCTGAGATCGACTCCAACCCAACACAACCATGAACTGCAAAAAAAAAAAAAAACTATTGAAGATGGATGGATTGATATATATAAATATATAGCAGAAAAAAAGTGAATCTAAAAATTCCACAACAGTTGACTTTGCAAACATGCCAGCCTTTCATGTGACAACTTAAAAAAAAAAAAAAAAAAATCTCCCAAGCATAGAATATATGCAAGTCTTTCGTTATGCCACTCTTGACTTCTCCAATTATACTGGATGCGTCTGCCCGGCTGTCTCCCCTTGCTTCTCTCTGAGACTGGAAGCGATAACAATGCAGATAGAAACAATGTGGTCCTGCTGTCCTTGCTCCCGATTGCATGGGCACACACGCTCATAAACACTCCTTTTGCTTTGTTTTCAATGTAAATTCCAACGCTCGCTGGAGCCTTCTCACTTAGAAGTCCTCATAATCGCTCACCTAGATTCATGTCTGAGTTTGCGCTTGTGCTTTTTGTCTGAGCGTACACACAGAAAAGAGGTGAACAGTGCAGTGCATTTGAGCGTGAGCGGTGTGATGTGGTTGTGGCCTAACATGCATGAGTAAGACTGTATAGTACATGACTTCAATACCCTGCAGGCTTAGGAATGGGGAGTAACACACTGACACAGTTATCAGACCAGAGTAATTGGGTCTGGGACTGTGTGTGCATGTGTGTGTGTGTCGGGGAACCTTATATGTCTTTATGTTTGTGTTTGACCCCCCCTCATATGCATCTTCTTCAGATGTAACACACATTATGTTCTCTCCATCTTTCCTCACCACCTTCTTACCTTTGTACCTTCTCAGATGTAGAAGTAAGAAATCCAACAAGATTGTAGCCCACTATGTATGGATCCATCTGCTTGTGCGGACTTGAATTCTTTCACACGTCCATAATGACTACATACTGTACATCCCACCTCATCTCCTCCACTGTCTCACCTCCACGCCCATATGTCTCCTCAAAAACATGAACGTCTCTCATGCCAGCAAGGATCTGTCAGATGTGTCAGATTCTCATGGAGGCTCCTGGCAGACGACGGTACACTCTTACCGCTATCTGACCCACTTTCATTCCTCACATCCCCGCAGTTAAGACGCTGTGTGATATAATGCCCGATAAACACGAACGCACAAACATATAGAGAACCCGGCGACATTGCACGTTGCAAGACAGCTACCCTGCAACACCAAATGTGCAAATAACCTCCACTCACAGACAATGTGACTCACAAAAACTGTTTCCCCCAAATCTGTGAATAATCCTGTATGAAATTTTAAAAAGGCTGTTTCATCGTTAATCCAGTCTAAATCAGTCAGTCTGGGAGCATCAATTTAATGAGTAAATTAGAGCGCTGCGGCACTACACTCATCACTCCCCGCGCCTGTGATCCATCCTATTTCATATCAGCCACAAGCAGGGGAGCAGAAACAAAGACTGCATTTCAATGTCTCTCGCTTGGCTTCAACATGTTTGGCTGATTCTTGCTATTTTACAACCTGGCATTCTTCATTCATTCTTACCTGCATTGAGCAGTGTTCAATAGTCAGAGGTGAAACACAATATTTCCTGAATAATACATTCGTCAAAGAAATTGATGAGCTACGGAGTTGAGGGACGCACAAGAAGAAATACAGGAAAGAAAGCACAGAATGAAAAATAGGTCAAGAATCTTCAGCAGGGTTTAGTTTTACTGATTGATTGATTTATTGATTAAGATACCAATACTATAATTAAGATGTAGCATAGACAGAAGAAGAAATGAAAGAAGGTTAAGAGTCTAAAGTTAGAAAGAATCATAAGAAAAAGTAAAAGGAGAAACTGTCAACATGCAGTCAATGAAAATAGCTAATTTTGCCTTTGACCATGACATGGTAGCATGTAGTTATGGCAGCATTGAAAGAAAGTTAAGTTGCATTAACTTTAACACATTAAAATTGCTGCTTGTGTCAAATTTTGAGAATTATGTTTTAGTTATGACAAAACATGACACTTCTACTTCACGGTGCTCATATTGTGACATATTAGAAACTGATATAGTATCTAATCACAGTAACCATACAATCAGCGACAATATGCACATTTTTTAACTTAATACCCAAACAATACTGGGGGAACCTACAAACTAGACAAAACAACATTCTCCATGGCAAAAGCAGAAGAGATTAAACAAAAAGCCAAAAAAAACATATTATGATGGCATGAACGATGGAACAAATGAAGCAAAAAAACTGTGAATTGGCCAACTGACTGTGGTAGAATGATGTTATTTATAAGTTTCAAATTACTTTTCAGGCAAGAAAAGAGCTATCACTCCCACGGACTCCCAGTTGAGCCCGGGAATGGATCACATGCTCCACTGCGATACTTGCTGACCTGCATAACAGCAACCGATTAACACATTGTCACATCTGATGCCAGCTTGATCTGGCACCAAGGGGAAGGACGGTAGGGGGTGGGGAGGGTCGCGGCGATTGTGAGCGTCGGAGTCAGAAAGACAAACAGATAATGAGACAAGGAGATGAGGCAGATCGGAATACAGCTGCAGCATCTCCAGAGGGATGTGAAAGTGTGGGTATGCGTGGGCGCGTGCAGCGACTGGCCAGTCCAAGTAGGAGTCTGACTAATGATGTTGCCTCGAAAAAAAAGAGGCTAACAGAAAGATTCACACGTTTACATCGCATGACCCTTGTTATTCTCTGTGGCTTTGTGGCAGCGGCAGACTGATGTGCATTTGCGTGCGTATTCAAAGAAACGGCAAGATGATGAGCGCGGAGTTAAAAACAGATGAAAATACTCCCCTGTCTGAAGGTATTTTGGAGATAAGCACAAAGGAAAGGTAAAAATGAGAGGAAGAAAAGACCAAAAATGACAAAAATGAAACATAAGGAGAAGGTAATTTAGACAGGCAGCAGTAAACAGAGTTGAAGAGACACTGTCTTTTGATGTACTTCAGTAAAACAGCTCATTACAAAGCGGAGCAACCAAAATTCTCCCACTCACGCCCACACACACACTGGCACAACAGAATAAGAAAACACAAAAACAATGTACACTAGCCCACTGAGGCACGATTGGCATTTTAAAAGCATCCAATCAGAGACAAAGATTGGGGCTGCGATAGATTATGTATAAAGAAAAAGGAGAAAGTGAGACTTTTTGGCATTTTCTGGCCCAGTGCACCGCCGGTATTCCAGGATGGAGGCAATTCTTTATACTCCTTCCCTCCCCAGGCCTCATTCTGTCTTTCAGCTCTCCCTCAATACTTCAGTCTCTACCCTTCACTCACGCTCTCTTATCCATTCACTTTCCCGGCGCTGCTTTCCTGCTGTGGATTGCCACCCGCCTCCTCCAAATTCCACTCAGTTATTTTCATTTTGGATAAGTTTTATTCCAGCAATGTTTATTCATGACCAAGGTTCTGAGAGTGAGATAAGAAGCCAAGTGCTTAGCAGGCCTCGAGGGCAACGAGGGCTCCGAGTCACTGTGCATGCACAAACACAGTGCGCATGCACGAGAAGAAAAGCACTTCAAGAACTTACACATTTATGCACTATACACGCACAACTTCTTTTGGTTTCCTGTCACGTAGGAAATGAGATGTTTTGTCCGTGAAACTCTCTCATCGTGATCAAATCGAAACCGAGTCGGCTGCATCGCTTTGTTGTTTCTAAAGAGATCTTTTTTTCTTTTTTTTTACAGATGCCGGCACCAAAACATGCCTGACCCTCATCTGTCAGCAGTGTTTACCATGATGTCATAAAACACACACACACACACACATGCACAAACACACACACAACACAGGGGAGGCTGCCTTTCTATTCCAAACCTCCTCTCCTGCACACTTGTTTGTATGTTGCTGTCTTTGGAGCTTCTGTGTGCATACGTGCAAAATGGCTGGAGGGAATGAAAAATGGGAGACGTGATATGCATGAATGGAGCAGGAGGCAGAAACTGAGGCTCATATTCTCCTTCGCAGCCTCCCCAAATCTGCTCAACCACTTTCCAATTTCTGCACCTTGATCTAAGTCCCCAGACAGCACCAATCCTCTCCCTTTTCTAGCTTCTGTTCTGCACGTTTTCCTCCTTTTGAAATCTTCTGATATGAAGTCAAAACTGAGTCTGATCTTCTGTCAGTCATGACGGTTTCCAGCAGTCTGATCACACTGGAGGAACTGTTCATTATCCTGGCGGATAATAACTTAACATTTTGAGCAAATCATCTACCTTTATATTAGATGTGAGCCAAATGCATGATATCCTGTGAACAGATGGTAAACACAAAGAGACAGACAACCATTCACAGTCACAGTCTCGCTGGCAGTAAATTAAGAACCGTTAACCTCCACCACATGTTTTTGGACTGTGGGATGGAATAAAAGTGCCGATGGAAAACGGACACATACAAAGCAAGAACATGCATGCATGCATCTATGTAACTCCACCCATTAAGGCCCATAAGGCTGGCCTCAAACCAGTGGTTTCACACTGTGAGTTGAAAGTGCTCACCACTACACACCTGTGCAAGCAGTGCAAACTTCCCCTCCCATTCAAGCTCATGGAAAACATTGAAAAGAAGCACCTTAAAGGAGAGCGATGACAATCTTTGCAAAAACCCTTCAACAATTCCCAATCCCTAAATCTAATCGATGTCCATTCTTTCTTTTTTGGAGGGGGGGGTAGCATAGGGTAGTGGAGTATCAGCAACGATGTGTTACTTAAATTCATATCATTTTTTTGCCATTAGGTTGTATATGCACTGCAGGGAGGAAAGGGGCTTATTAATTTCATATTAAGTGAGGGATTAAACTGAATTTTGACTCAAGAGACCCAGCAGATTATTCTGAAGGACACCGGAGACTTCATCTATACAGATTTCTGATTTTCCAAATGCATCACTAATACTGTAGTTGAGATCCAGGGTATCATGTCTGAAACTTTAGCGCCATCCGCTGTACATTGCGTGTAGGTGCAACTTATTTTTGGATGATGTGAGATTTGCCGATGTGATGGAATAATTAGGGTCAGACTAAAAAAAAATAAAAGAAAAAGAAAACAAAGCAGTGACTGATATAGACAGCTGCTGGGTGGATTGCGATAGTTTAAAAAGGGATGTGATCAGCTGGGGTTTGGTATGAGCGGCGGTCAGATGTGAGCGGGGCTCAAATCACTGCTGGAGGCTGTGCGGAGCCGTTTATCCCGTAGCCTCCGGTTATTTATGTAACGGAGTGAAATCACATTTTCGGGAGTCCTGCGGTTGCGCCTTCCCGCCGCTAGATGTCGCGGTGCGACAGTGGTGAGCCCGCGGGGGGAGAGAATGGCGCGTTCACCTCCGGCACAACCGCTGGATTGGATGCCAATTTCAGGCTCGCGCTCCTCCGTGCCGAGGCAGCCTTGAGTCGAGCGGCCCGGCTCCTCGCGCGTCATATGATAAAGCCTGGAGAAAAGCCAGCCCCGTTTGGAAAAGGAGGGCCCATATCTCCGTCAACGTGCGCAGGGCCCCCTTTATCTCCGGCAGGCAGGGAGGCGTATCCTTTTCCCCTCCGCACTCCCCTCCACATACCACTCTCTCTCTCTCTCTCTCTCTCTCTCCCTCCAGCCAGACTACAACCTGCTTCAGACGACGCCCCGCCGCCCATGAGATTTCCACACGGACCACAGCCGCCGTGCGTCTTTTCCGCCGAGCAGGCCGTCGGACTCGCGTTCTCGTCGGGCTGTGCGCGCGAGCAGCCCGCGGCATCACCTCGGCTGTAAGAGCGAGAGGGAGTCAGCCAGAGGAAGAAGAGGAGAAAAGAAGGAGGAGGAGGAGGAGGACGAGGAGGAGGGAGGAGAGGAAGGGGTGTGAGAGGATTCCGAATTGACGCGCAGAAATAAACAACACGACACCTTGAGACGTCTGCGGCGGGAGCAGCAGCATCCGCAACTGAGTAAGTCGTGATTTTCAGTGTGTTGATGCTTGTCCCTCATGTTTTCCTCTGGATGACCTGCATTTTTTATTTATTTATTTATTTATTTTGGTGATTTGGTTTTATCCTCCAGCCCGGCAGCATCCTTTGCGTCGGATAGGAAGGATGACAAAGCGGCACAGAGGGAGGATAAACCACAGGGAATTGCGTAAAATAATAATAATATAAGGATAGTAATAAACACTGGCTGCATCTTGTCTGTGTTGGTACTGTAAACACAGTGTGACCGCCGCTGCAGCGAGGGTTACAACTCACGGGAGGCGCAGCATCCTTCAAGGGATGCAGATTCAAAATAACACACTCGCAGCATCCATCCTGTGGGCGATTTCGGTGGGAATGTGGGAATATCTGCATTATTATGTCATGTCATCCTCTCCTGCCCGCCCGGAGGCCCGCTTTACTGTACTGTACTTCCGAGACGCGTCAAGGCCGACAGGTGTAACGGGACGACGTGTTTACGCCAATGCCTTGATGAGCCATCATGTAGTATCGATCTGTTTTGGGAGGAGAGTGTTTCTAGATGTCTTTTTTAGCACTGACAGGGGATTTCCAGTGGCATGGCCGTCAGCACTGCATAGAGGGATGCTGACTGGTTAGGAGAGTAACAGGGTATATTCTGTGTGAGTGTGTGTGTGTGTGTGTGTGTGTGTGTGTGTGTGTGTGTGTGTGTGTGTGTTGTGAGCAGCCTGCTCCAACATGGCGCACATGAGCTGATAAACCTTGGCCATTACATACCACTGACTGGAATTCACGCTGTGCAGTGGACCAGAGGAGACTCTGGACATCCCTAAAATGCAGCCCAATATACGGCCCAGATTAATTTCAGCTCAGGTTGCCACAGGAGATAGAGTTGGATAATCCTTCCCCTCAGAGTATCACGTACGCCTGTGTGTGTGTGTGTATATATTCCGCTTTGTTTCTATTCCTGTCTCTGAATAGAACAATGTCAACTGGACCAACTCCACTAATTTTTCTCTGTCTTCGCCGTCATGTTTGATCGCAGCAGGTGGACTGTGATCGCGACCAGACAAAGAGTGTGTTTTTGTTTGGTCTTGCGTTCATTGTTCCTCGCATGCATTTCTGCCCTGAGAACCGATGCAACTGTTGTGAACAACATCTTTGTTGCCAACACTGGCAAGAGTATGATAACCCAGCGTCTATAAACATGACACACCCATATTTTTGAGTCCTGGAAGTACAGTATCACCAGAGCAAACAGTAATAACTTTTTCTAAAACTCATCAAAATAGCCGAAGGGATGAGGGACATTTTTTTCCAGAAATTTCACAGTAATTTGTACTACAAGTATTTAAAAAGAGGTCTGGATGATTTAACAGCAGCAGCACACCGGTGCCTCTGTTTGTTATCTATTATGTGGCTTGATTGTATGAGCGAGGCATGGTAAGTCCATCAAAAGCCGGGCCGAGGGGCTATATCCGGTCGGCCGCTCTGTGTTGTGTCAGCAACTCACAGTGGAGCTGACAGCACTTGTCTCGTCCACCCAGTCGTCATCTGGCATTATGACCGCGGACAGCCACCTTTCTGTCTTTGTATGGGCGCACATGTGCAGTTTTGTGTGTGTGCATTTTTGTGGCTACGAGGAAAACAAATAGATGGATTGTCTGAGTTTCAGTGTTGACGACTGTCTCCTGGCATGGCCGGCTCAGAGCTCGGGTGGATGTGTTTTTCACTAATGCAGGTGTGGGAAATGGACTGTTTAAGCAGGAATTTATTCATGGCTAATTATGGGCTGCCAGGGGTTAATGTTAATGAGCAACTCTTTCTTTTTCCTCCTCACAAACTCCAATCTAAGTAACTTTTAGCCAGTCTAGACGCCGACTCTTTCTGAATCCTCAGTTTGTTCACGTAAGTGTCAGTTCAAAATACAGCCTAACAAGACTTTAAATAACACCCTGAGAGTAACAATTGGCTGCATGACTACTTGTACAGGAAAGGGGGGGTTATGAAAAGTCGACAGACTGTCCTCTTCCCCTCGGATTTACAGGACTTTAAGAGTCATTCAGCTATTTGTTTTGGTTTTCCTGCATCGAACGTTAATGGGTTCGTCAATTCACAGCAGCTTCATCAGTTGTTCAACAAAATTAGCCACAGAAAAAATTTCAAGCAAACTTTCCGGCACAATATTCTGGAAAGAGTAGAATTCTCAATGATTGTGTGCATTTATCAGCTTTCAGCTCCAGGAGTCAGTTGACCCTGACAGTACTTCCGGCTTTTAGTGTACCGAAGTATTCATCACGATAGTGTTCATTTCATGGCTCTTTGCTGAAATGTTCTGTAATTTCCTGACATGCAGAGCATCATAACTCGAGGGCAGAAGGTCTCAGGTTCACATTCAGCCCCACAGTGATGAATCCTGCTAATTACCCTCGCTGACCTTACTGTCATTAAAAAACCATTCATCCAGTGGTTTTTAAATCAGATCAGTAGGCTGGTGTTGGGAAATGAATGGCATGCATTACAGAAGTCCTGACTGTTTGATGCTGAAATATGGTATTGTACAATCCGGGAGGAAGTGGAAGTAAAGCTTGCTCAGCAGGCACACAGCGTGATAAGAAGTAACATCTGGGCAGAAAGAGACGTGAGATATAATTAGATAATGCACTGCAATCCACCTTCTCGTTTTTTTCACTTTCTATTAATCTCTGCCTTCTCTTTTCCTCCTGGATAGTCATTTTCGTCTTTTCCTTTTTTCCCCAACTATCTTTCATTATGTACACCCTCCTTCCTGCTTTGTCATGACAGCAAAAGTAAGAGAGGATTTGTTTTCGCTCTCTCGCTTCCCAGCAGATAGTCTGTCTTCTGATAAACTGTCATTTTTAGCCACTAAGTCATTTTAATCTCGGAGGGGAGTGCGCTCGGTGCTCAGTGTGCTCACAGTGCTCAGTGTTTGTGCATCTATGTCTTCCTGTATGTGTGTCTTGTTCCCACTGCCCCGAGCACGCGCACGCCCATGCGCTCATATGACGATCATCAGAGTTGCTCAAAGATATTATCAAAAGCGCCATTGATACACAGCAGTGAGAAAGAGATCATCCGTCTTATTGGACTCTGAATAACCTGAAACCAACAGCACACACACACACACACACACACACACACACACACACACGGACATCTGTTTCAGACGCATGGAGAAGAATGAACATTTTCTCACTGTAAATGAAGTGTAGGACTTTTGCAATAAGCCCCAAAAACCGATTGGACAGGATGATATTAGACAAACATACTCAGTATAAACAATTCCTGGCCCTCTTGAGAGCCTTAAGTGGGGATTGGGATCTTGCCATAAGGGAAGGCTCCTATTAGGTCTAATGGTTCCTGCGTTGGCTCTGAGAGGCCGCTCCGATAACGCGGGTCCATCGGCTTCCGGATGTATAGAAACTGCTGACTGATCAGAATGGCAGACGAACCATACCAGGACACAGAAGGCCGTCCACAGTGGAAATGGGTTGTCCGTAAACATAAAAGCAGTGCTGTCAGCAGGTATCCCTAATGCTGCTACTTTGTTTGTAAAAGTCAATACCTACAGCTAACATCATTTTCTTAGCTGTTACCATACAAATGAAATTTTCTGAAATATGTGTAGCATAAGTTTGACTACCTTTTTTTTTTTTTTTTTTGTTACTCCTTTTTGTTGATGGTTAGAAACTGCCAGCCACACTTCCACAGAGCGTCGTAGCTCTCCATGTCGGGCTCCTCCTTCAGCTTTCATTTTGGTTCGGGTCCTTTGTGTAGCAATAATCAGAAGCTCGTAAACGTCTGCGTCTCGCTACTCCCATATTGTCTGTCTTGTAATTGGCTTCCCGCAACACCGTGACCATAAACCAAGGAACAGACTGTTTCCAGGTGTGGGGCTCAAAGGGTTTTATATCGCTTTCTGCTTGTGGTTGCTTTTTGCTTCTTGTTGTCTTGATTTGAATATTTTGAATAATGAGAAAGGCTCCAGTTTCAAAAACCCTTCTATCAGTGAACTCAGATGCGATCTTCACTGTATGTGATTTAATTAAACAAGCTCAACCTGTGTTCTGACCTCTGTGCAGAGCCTGTAATCAACACACAGGGATCGATAAACCGTCACGAGAGCTGTGAGCTCAGCGTGAATTTCTTGCATATATGAAACTTAACAAGCAGTGACCACGGCGCAACAGATTGGTAGTTTAGAGGTTTGCTCTCGCTGAATTGATGAAGGTCATTAGTGGTCAAGCTAAGAAATGAGCACAACAATCAAGAGGTGGAAAGACACATGGTGAGGACTTCAAGATGGCAAGCTAGGAAGAGGGTTAGTGACCAATATTTAAGAGCGTAGACATAAAAATGAGCTGAATTGTTCCCTATACCCTCCACTCCTCCCTCCATGTTCCTGGTCCTCAAAGCAACAATCTGACAATCATACCAGCTTTGCACATATCAGCAAAAAAAAAAAGTTTTTTGGCAGCGTTTTAAACTGGTGTTAGAGTTTAAAAGACTCAGATATTGATCGTATACTGGCCAGATGCCATGTTTTACAGTATTATGACCCCTGCTATATGAACTGAACGTTTTAACAGACTGGTTATTGTTAGCGCCTGATCAGTTTATTACAGTATGAGAACAGCATTCAAAAACCATTAGTGTGACAATAGCAGCAGGTTATATGCAGTGACTTATAGACATTTCAAATATCTAGCATGACAGAAATAACATGTTGTGTTTTTTTCCATACGCCTAACAACTGTTGGCATTAATTCCTTACAATTCAGCCCACATTTTCCCAACTCTCACTTAGCATGAGATTTGGCCTGAGAGTCTGGTTGTCTGGGGTGCAATACAATGTGTTTTAAGCCACCAACCCCTCCATCCCTCCTCCCCCCACTTTGAGAACACTCTTGGTAAATGCTTCACTTTCTCCAGTAAATACTCAAACGGAGTTCATGGAGGCTGAAGGCTTGCTATTCATGGTTCCTTCAGGAATTAAAGAAAGAGCAAGTAACTGATGTTTGCATGTTTTTCCTTTGCCTGCACGTTCCCCCGGGTATTTCAGCTTCTTTCTACAATCCAAAGGCATGCTTGGTGACTAAACCGCTGTGAATGTCCGTCCCTCTGGACCACCTGTCCTGCTTTTACCTGCATCAATCCGGCGTTAGCAGGGAACGGCTTCAGCTCCCAGCAACCTGATCCTGAATAATCCGGCTATTAAAGACATTTGCTTCAGTATTTACTTCATTACATAACTCCTCGTTTCACAGATTTGACATTACAATTCATTCCTTGTGGAGTCAGTGAGAAGTGAGATGTCAGAAGAGGCGCTCGGTGCTCGTCGCCCCGTCCCGTGCGTTCCCTCATGCGGCTTATCATTTGTCCACTTGACATGGATGTTACGCAGCATTTGACTCTCCTCTGTTACTGACAGAGCTGTTATTTACGGGCGACCTCAAGGGGGGAAAGGAGTTTTTAACCCTCTGACCTCGGAATACTAACATGTGAACTCAGCGGACTTCCTCCGGTTTTTATTGGCACTCTACTGTTTATGTTTGACAGATTTTGTGTTGTGTCTCAGATAGAAGGAGACCGAGCTGCATCTGTGGTCTGGAGAAATCCAGGCGGGGGGTGTAGGGGGGCTCGGAGGGAGGTAGTAGTAGTGTGTGGACGTATGTGTGTGTGTGTGTGTGTGTGTGTGTGTGTGTGTGTGTGCATGGCCGGGGTAGAAAGGCATTGTTGTCCCTGTGCTCTTTTGGCCTGGAGGAAGGAAGCAGTGGAAGTGGGGAGTAGAGAGAAAGAGAAAGAAGTGCCACTCTAACGGTGTCAGTGTGAAGCGGATTCCAGATTAGTTTGCTCTCCCAGAGTCTCTCAGATTTTTCGTGTGGAGCCCGGTCATTAAGCTCAAGAGTCATCTCCACTCTCATCCTGTTTGAGGAGCTGGCTGCCGGCTCTTTTTTAAGCAGCTCCTTTCAGTTCTAAATGCAAGGTAGTGTGTGTGAGAATTAACACGTCACATTTCTTTTCTTCGAAAACAAAAAAGAAAACCTCACTGAACTCAACTATTTTCCACTTGATTTGTTGTTATTTGAGAAATGAAGCTCTCAGTATGCCCACAATTCTTAAAATTCTGCCCCTCCTTTGAACCTCAGGCAGCGCTGTGTTAACAGGAAAGCTTGTCTACATTTTATACATCAGCTCAACTTTCTGTAATCGAATCGCTGTCATTATTCTCTCTCTCGTTTTTGTATTTAGCTGTAATATCGTAGTGTATACTATAAAATCAAGCACATATGCCATAAAGCGAGCCTGAAATAAATCTGAGCCTGTGAGTGTGATGGAGCGTAGGAGGCAGGATCAGAGTCGGTGTAATGCAGCGTCCACCTCCAGGTGTTTGTTTAAGATGATGCTGAAGAGAGCCGGTGTAATGTTGCTGCCACTGATACGCATCCTTGGAGGATTCATATCTCTCTCAGAATCACACAGCGAGCCGCGGCGCCCCGTGTACTTTCTGACCTTGTTACTGTAAGAAATGAAATCACTGTTTCTGTGTACTGTTTATGACACGTCAGCAATTTTCCTTTGCAACTCTGGTTCTTTTTGCAGCAGCAGCATGTGAAATTTGCAATACTTTAAAACAAACTTATTGTGGTAAAATTTCTGCAACCTTCAGTTTATTTCCACAGTCTGGTTTTGATGCTAATGTAATTTTGTTAGTAGGGTTGCTAACGTTTACTGCACCGCGCCGCAATGAGCCGTTCAGTTTTGCTTGTTAATCCCACTAAAACACTCCGACCCCTCTAGACAAAATTTTGGAACCCCAATTACTTTTATCGTCTCTTTAAATTTTAGGCTAGATTAAAGTCAATGTCAGGATCAAGGTGAAGTTTTATATCCCCAAGGAGCAATTTGTAGCACAGCCAACATCCACACACACATCTGCAGTCTTATTTACTATCCTTGAGCCGATCACTGAACCGATTACTTAACGGAAGCAGGTGCAAACTCATCGGAGGATTATTTAACAGCAAATTCTTTTCACCTCGGAAAAAAGAAGTTTTACTCCACGGAAATTAATCCAACACCATATTCCCAAACAATGATGTTCAGCCAGGCTTGTGGTTTAGCTACACAAGCATTAAGCTGATTACTTTTCGGGCATTTCAGTGCAGATAGTGTCTGCTGGTGCCAGAGGAGCACAATGCTATTAGAAGAGGATGCTGGTGCTCTATACAGGCACTTAATGTGTTCCTGGAAATGCTGGAGCGGCAGTGCTCTCAACAGGGAATAAGGCCGGTCATTAGTCCATTTCCTTGACTTCTTCTACCACGCTGGGTTTTTTTTTTTTTTTTCGATTGTTATTGATCCAGACACGAAGAAAATGTAAGAAATTGAATAATCTAGCTGTAATTTTTTGAAAAAGAAGATTAAAAGTACACCTGTGTCTTTGTTTGCTTGGTTTGTTGGTTTGTTGCCTTTTTTTATGTGTGAATGGGGGTGTGTGGTGAAAGGTTCGGTGTTTGTAGCAGTGTGGCAGTGGCGACGTGGACGGTCCTTCCTGAGTCATGGAGGAGCTGGACCTGATCCCGGCTCACCATGTGTGACGGCAGGATAACCCTGGGCTGTTTGCCAGTCCATCACAGGGCAAACACACCTACTTCACACCTGCAGGCCAGATAGAGTCACCAAATAACTTCAAACACGTTGTTTTTAGACTGTGGGAAGAAACCTGACGACCCGTAGAAACATGCAAACTCCACACAGGAACACTTCATCTGGTAAAAATGAAATATAAAAACAGGTTGAAAATTCGTCTGAGCAAGCAGTCTATGTTTTTTCATGTATTATTCCTTTACTATAATAACAAAAAAGATTTAATGTTAATGGTTGGAATAAAATTTGATGATATTTATAAGACAAGTTAAATTTGACAATTATAAAAGTAGACTCCAGTAAAATTTCCAGAATCCTGATAATAATCATAATAAGCGATAAAGTGTGTGTTTTACTTATCTAGAAGACCATCAGCTCTCCTCTCTCGGTCCTGCCTTCGTGGCGTTGTTGATCTGGGACATTTATCTGCCTCAACTTGTCATTTCTACCCAGTCTCACAGCGACTGCCTGCCTCCCCTGATGCCCTCTTTTCTCCACCATGAATGTAATTACTCTTCCAACTATGCCGCAAAGATGTCTGTCCTCGCGTCTGCTTTTCTTTTTCCCTCCGTGTCCATAATTTATGAGCCAGGCAGCCGTGACCCAAACCCACAGTGTTCCAACAAGGTGCACGCAGTTTTCCAACGCGCCTTAAAAATTCATCACAGCAGCTTTGCCTAGAGGTTTGACATGCAGGACAAGCACTGAAATTCTGTTTTGAATGGCGGAATAGGGCAGGAAAATCAGGTCAGCTGAAACCCAGCTGGCTTAGCGAACCTTAGATTTAGGGTTAGGGTTCCCGTTATAGGATGAAGATCTCTCCACATTCCTTCTGCATTGGTTATTATCAGCCTTTCTCAGTTTGCAAGTTCTCCCTGTGCCTCAGGTTTTCTTCTGGCACACTGGTTTTCTCCAATACTCCACAAAACGTACATTTCGGATCAATTGGTAACTCTTAAATGGAATTCATTTTTAGCTTTGCTTGTCTCCAGTGGATGGATGGATGGATGGATGGATGGATGCATTAGAATAGACTTTAGCTGTTCGGCGATGCGTATCTCACTCCTGTCCCTGTGGAGCTGAGGGTGAGACCTTAACTGCTGGTCCCCCATGTGATCCTCCCCAGTTCAGGAGTTCAGGACATTCAGTTCTCGAGAGCGCCACGGAGTTCAGCCTCTGCTCCCAGGCCTTCATGCCACTGAAGAACTGATCCGGATGAGCTCCCAGATGTGCAGTTGCCCGGCTCCAGCTGTGGCCTGAGGGGTGGGAAGTGAAAGAGGCTTTAGGGGGGCAATCAGCACTGCCAGGAGCCAGCATGGAAATAATAATACCTGAATTCATCTGTGAAGTGCTCATCACTTATATCACTTATATACTGCAGTTTCTCAAGGTGCGCTTTATCTGAGACAGTTTCTCACATTAAGCCGTATTAATCCCCATTTTATTCAGTGAATATCCGCATGTCTTTTAGTCTTCCTGTTTTTGCCGGTTCAGTTAGAAAGGCGAAAATGAGAAAGAATGCGTCTAGACAGTACAATATGTGTGTTTATGTGAGCAGTTGAGGGCGATCAGATGATTGTGGTTTTGACTCTTTCCTCCGAGGGGTCTCCATGTGACGGCGATGTGGCTCGACGGGAGCACAAACATCAGCGAGTTTGGGAAGCTATACGTATCAATGTGGAGAAAAAGCCATAAAAGGGGCGTTTCATGTTATTGATCCTGCTTCCATAATACATGCCTGGGGTTTTTCGCCTGAGGTTCAGCGGTTACACATTAGACTAGCGAGCATGAAAAAGGCTGTACAAAAGTTGGGAAAAAGAAATGTCATTATAGGAAGGGTGAGCAGGGAGGAATGTGAAATGTGGATATGCTGCATATTTCTCCCCACAATACAAGCCTTCTGTTTGTGTGCTTACTTGGGAAATGATGCAAGTTGATTCAAAGCCTGACTGGGGCGGCGGGGTGCTCAATTCATCAGGGATCACATCTTGACCAAACAGTTTTGACACATTTTACCGGTGCTGCAGAGGCTTGGTTGTATGTAGATGAACAATGTCAAAATGTTTTGTCATTTGTAGGAGCTTGGCTTGAACTGGTACATAGGAATAAGGATCAATTCAAATCAGTGAGTTATGTATAGAACAGACATTATACACATATGTCTACCACACAGCTCTTAATGGAACCTGGTATTGCTCGAATACAGTGGTGTCCTTGTTTCCACGTTGTCCAACAAGTCTGAATGTGATGATATTGTCCTCACTTAGCCTCTTAGGCATTCATACAGCGTGCCTTTCCCTGGTTATGAATGCATGACTTTTTTTGACTGGTGTTTGTCTTGTCCGGAGGTCACGATATATTATGAAACCAGATCGTTTGAGCATTCACTGGTGAAACTCTTTGGACATCTTCCACACATCCTGCACCTTTTCAGGGTGCATAATATAAGGCTTGGTATTGTCACCTCTCAGCCGAGCCACGGTAGCGGTTTCCACCCTCCGGCTTCGGCTCTGCTTCTGTCCATCCTTCAGCTCCAGTCTGGAAACTATTAAAGCAGGAATCTCCTGCGGTGCCCGCCTGCACATTAGCATGCCTACACTGACTCTTCCTGACAGGAAAGAGACACTGATTTAGTGCCAAACAGACAGATATTTAACCTCCGCCGCTGGGAAGTCATTTGAAGGTAAATGCCTGGCGAGCCAAATGTTACGGTCAAGGAAAGTTCTCTGTCACCGAGTGTCATGTGTAATGTCTGCGCTCATGTGCGCTCTCCTCCTTCTCACTCGCTCTCTCCTTCCTCTCATGCCCATTCAGGATGGCTGAGGTGTCACAAGAGGAGAGACTCCAGGCCATCGCTGTAAGTTACGCACACTCACACACACACACACACACACACACACACACACACACACACACACACACACACACACACACACACACACACACAGTCTGCCTGTTTCCTCCTCTCTCATCCACACACACTGATACAGAGTGCAGATCAGGGCACAGTGATGGCTGCAGAAACCATAAATCATTGTCAGGGTCTGACTGCCCTTCTTAATGACTCAACCTTTTAGATCCCATCTCCTCCACCCATTAGAGGACATCAAACGCTAATGCTGTAGCTACAGCTCGCTGCTTTTCTCTCTGTCCCTCTGTTTCTCTGTCTCTCGCCCGACTCGCTTCATCCCTGTTGCTCTTTGAACCTGTCGGCCTGGACTATTTTCATTTTCTCTCTTTCATGTCACAACATGCAGGTGTGTGTTGATCATGTAGCATTTCTCAGCTTTTAGCATAATGAAACACATTAAGGTTTTTTATGCAGTGTTTAAATGTTTTTTTTTATTTGAGCAAATACATGTAGAATCAACTGAATTTCCCAAAATACATATATTATGATATATTATTACATACAGCACTACTAGTATTACAATCATATCAAAACTGGATTTCAAAATATTACGTTTATAGTTAAAAAATATCTTTAAAAACTTAACATTTCTTTTCTAGTGTGGCTGTGCCAGCACTAATGACAATGTTCCATATGACAACAGGAGAAAAGGAAGAAGCAGACAGAGATTGAAAACAAGAGGAGGCAACTGGACGATGACCGAAGGCAACTCCAGCATCTAAAGGTACGTGCGCACGAGCACTTTCCACATGAGGAGAGATTTTACACATGCCCTATTTGTATCGCCGCACTGATGAGAAAGGCTCTCGGTGCAATTATGTTACATGGTTGAGAAGAACACACAAAACCGACGGTGTCCACAACAGGTGGAGCCAATGTACCGAGCTTTGAAGGCACATGTCAGTGTTTGAGCAATGAATCAGTTCCAGGAAATCAAGCAATCCTCTAATATGCAGTTTCATTCTGAGGAAAAAAAAATCTCTGACTTCATGTCAGTGGAGAACCCTGAGCGTTTATTAAGCGAACTGACTTGTTTTAACCAAGCAGCATAATTAACATCCTTTGAAATAATGTCAGGTTGACTTTGTTTGAAATGTACTCAGGTTCCTCACTGATAAAATTAATGTATGCGTCACCTGCAGCCCAACACGCCTCTTCTTTTCCCAGAACTTGAAAGACGCTGACACAAATACCGCCGGGCAGTGTTTTCAGGAATCGTGCTCTACACCAGAGCAATGTTAAAACACCCGCATGACATTAAACTTAGCAAATCCCTTCTGATCTGTGAGTTCAACACAGTGAAATACTCCCCAACTGCTGCTGCCACGGAATGTGCAGAATGGACAAGATAACGCCAACAGCTCCTCCACATGCTGTTTATACACGCACGCACACACGCTCGTCCACTCATTATAACAGAGTGTCAGCGTATGTGTCAGCGCTATCAAAGCTATTTCAGACGCGGTCAACTCGGCGGGTCACAGATAAGAGCAAAGGTTGAGGTGTGTGTGCGCCTGCGCAGACGTGCAAAGTGTCGGTAAGGGTGCTCGTGACCCGCGCCGCTGCCCTTGCGTGCTCCCACTTTTTTTTTTTTTCTATTTACAGAGAAATCCATTGTGAGCGTGTGTGTCTGCGTGTGCGTTTGATTTCGTGTGTGTTGCTTCATAAAAGGACGCAGAATCCTCGGACAATGCGGTGGGCTTTAGCAAAGGAAACAGATTTTTGTCCCACTCCCACCAACAGGAAACAGCTCTTACACCCACCGCACCCCGCTTTCGTGTCACGCGCACGCACACACACGCACTCATGGACACAAACACGCCGAGGGGAAGTGTAATCATGCTGTCCAGGGATATTAGAAGGCCCTTTGTGCAAGCTGCAGCAAGTGTTCCTCATCCAGAGGCAGAATTCTTGTGAAAAATAAAATTGTGAAATGACACATTTTATAGAGATATAAACCTGCTGTGCCGTTAAATCACATTAATACTGCACCATACCCAGAGATACGGTGAAACTCCCTCTCTCGCAGTGCAGACGTAATGGTAAAATAAGGTGTTACAGTGTTGTCAACCCAGAAAGCATGAATAGAGACTTTGTTTTGTCCAAGCGGTGACACACATGATTATGCAAACAGGAGTCATCTGGAGCGCTTAGTGAAAACCTGCGAATGCCTCAGACAGTCCAAGGGTATCGAAACGAGAAAATGACGCGTTAGTAAACTTTTGGAGAAAGAAAAGTGTTTCGAAAGAAAAATGCAGAGTCACAAATGCATAAAAGTAACAGATGGACTAATATTCAGTTAACATTTTTTCTTCCCTGATGATATTCACATGAGAATACTCAGTTCAGCAAGTACAGTAAAGATGTTTTCAAACATAAGTTCTCATTGAACTTTGCTTTGAATGGACCTGAGAAAACGATATAGTTCATAAACTGAATTACGGAGTTTCATTTGGTAGAAGAAGAAAAACTCTTTGATTTTTGAAACACTGGCCCGCTCTTTACAGCTGTTCAGTGCATTTGGCCGCGTGCATACGTGTGTCTGTGTGTGTCTGTATCCCAGTTCCGCCCTTTGTCTGCTACGTTAGCAGCTTTTGCTCCAAAGAACAATGGAGAGAGACGTAACTTCAGCACCCCAGCTTTGCGGCCGTTCATGCCGGCCGGCGTGCGCGCGTGCCTGCGCTCGCATGAGTGCGTACATCGAGTGATGTCAGGCGTTGGTGTAGTAGGGTGTGGCGAGAGAGTAAGCAGGAGCGAGTGGACGGAGAGGTGGGGGGAGCAGGTTTAGATCCAGAGCCCCTGAGACCATGCAGAGCCGGGGAATGGAGAGTGTTGGATTACACCGTAGGAGTGTGTGCTGCAAGGCTGTGTGTAACTGGAAGGAGCGCACACTGAGGCAAAACACCAGGCTCGCTGAAAGACTTGCCAGATATAAAGTGAGGGGGGGGGGGGGGGGGGGATACACCCTGATATTTACAAGTTCGTGAACTTTGTGATAGATTGATATGAATATGAGAAAGAGGAAGGAGTCTGGGTCGCGTTCGAAGAAGAAGAAAAAAAAACACAAAAGAAAATTTGGGGAGGGGGAAGTTTTCCCAAGAAATTCTTGTTGCATCACAGGAGAGGAATTCACATCAAGCGCAGGTCCAGATTTTCAGCCCAACTTGTGAAAACAAGAGCTTTTTTCTCCCACCTTCCCGTATTGCTTGGCAGAGTGGTCCTTTGCTGCACGGTGTAACAGCTGCGAGTGAGACACTGTTATATTTACCTCAAAGCATGCCAAGTATTTGCTTTGATATTAGTTTATCTGCAGGAGGGAGTGTGGATGGGGAGTCAAGATACAAATAACGGGCGCTTCGAAAATTGATAGGGGCAAAGAACAGAAGTGGAAAAAGAGTAATATCATTCAAAAAATTGCATAGACTCCTGTTTTGGTGTTTTGTTTAGGTCAAGATCAATGGGTAATTACTTATCTCCAGTCATTATAATGAGGCTAATTGGTTCTCTCTGCTTCCCCATACAGACATTCCTATAATCAGTCGAGCTCCATCAAACCTTTGATGAGGTTAAAGATTCCAGTTGTTTTGTTTTCATCTCCCCGTGACTTATCTCCATGCTCCACAAGATATAATCTGAAAATTATATGTGACTTGAGGGTTTTCTCTGCAAAGCCAAAGGCCTCGGTCTCCTGGCCAGGTGGCGATCAGTGGCAGGAAAGCGCTGGACACCCTCGTGGATAGATTTTTGTTTGAGATTAGCTTAAAGGGCTTGTCAGTGTGTCTCAGTGAAAGTGCTACTAATCTCTTCTGAAGGGAAGCACGGTGCTGTTCAAGTGAGAGAGGCAGATAATGTGCAGCGTTTTAGACGACGAAAGTGCTTCCTTCTAATGATTTAAGTAGCTAAGTAATTCATCAAAACTGATTTTGCCATTATTGTATGTTTTACCTGAAAAACTGTTTTTTAAAAAAATAAATTATTTGGTTCATTTCTTTAATTCTGTTCTCTTTCCTCCGTCATGCTGCTGATGTTGGCTTGTAGTCGAAGGCCCTGAGGGAACGCTGGTTGTTAGACGGAGCCCCTGCAGAGGAGGAGACTCAGAAACGTCTCCATGAGGACGAAGTGAAGACCAAACTTCTAGAGCAGGTCATCCTGAGGTGAGCGTCTCACAACCTGCACTTGTGTAAAAACGCTCCATGTTTGCTTCTCCGTCGATGTTAACACGGTCAGAAATATGTGTGATTGTCATGTAATTAAAAACTACTCTGTTTATCTTGAAATCAGATACATTTCTCACAATACAGTATAATGTATATGTTTGTGGTCCAATATGCAAACTTGATGAACAAATTGTTTTTCACCGTGTTTGTGTGTAAATGTCAAACCCAACTATAGCTGGATGACATTTAGAGAGCCAGTCTCACATTTTTATCTGCTTTTTTTTTTCTTTTTTGAGTCATTGTTGCTAAACGATGTGAGAAACGCAAGCTGTTTAAAGCACACACACACTGGAACCTGCTTTTATATTGTAACTTTTGACTTTGTAAGTGAACAGATTTGTTTCAAATGCTGTGTGTGTGTGCATGTGTGTGTGTGTGTGTATGTGTGTGTCCATCTGAGCCAGGCTGGAGCAGGAGATTGAAGAGCTGGAGACAGGCGCACCAGCCAATAAGGGTGTGGCCAAAGAAAATGGAGGTAAATTGGGCGCCTAGGACAACATATCACACAGGAAACCATGGCAACGCAGTCTGAACCCTAATGTCAGGAAGAGAAAGCGAGCTAAAGATAGACGCTTCATTGCTCTGTTAAATTGGTCCTCTCCACCGGAGGTTATTAAAACAATATTTCTTTTTTTTTTTCTCTCTTCTTTGTCCCTCTTACTTATTCTGACAAACCCTTTTGGCTTAAGCCCTCTCCTAATCTCTCTGTGATGCTCTGGTGCTCCCTATAGGTGAAAACGGAGTAGTGCAGAGCTCTGGCCAGACCCCGAAGAGGGAGGTGACGGGGATCGAAGCAAAGCTCCTGGGCCCGAGCCCTGACCAGGCCAGTGCCGACAACCCGGTCACTCTGGTGTTCATGGGCTACAAGACCGTCGAGGAGGAGCAGGAGAGCCGCACGGCCCTGGGCATGGAGGGAGTGGACGGCAATGTCAAGGCCGAATTTGTTGTGATCGAAGACGGAGAGGGGAAAGCCGGGGGAGACGCGGCCACAGATGAGCAGGCCCCCCCCAACGGGAGCATGGCGGAGAAGGAGAAAGCCAATGGGAGCGGCGAGGAGGGGGAGAAGGAGAAGGAGAAGAAACAGACCTGCAAATGCTGCACGGTCATGTGAGCTCTAGGCGTGCGCACGTGTGTGTGTGTGTGCGTGCGTGTGTGTGTTTGTGCGCGTGTGTGCAGATATGTGTATGAATGAGTGCGCTCCCGCACTTGTGCGGGCATGTGTGCCATTGCATGTGTCTGTCTTTGCAGAAGTGTGTAACTCCGACAAAAAGAAAAACAAAAACAGAAGTTCAGTTACACAGCCAATGTACCAACAATGAGAGCCAAAACAAGCTCCAGCTACAAGAACCACAGAGACTCAGTACACTTTACTCTATATACTTTCTCTGATATGTATTTGACTTTTGATTTCTATTGATATTTTTCTATTTTTCTGTCTTTGCATTTATATTGTATTCAGTATGTATATCTTTATTATGGGACTGTGTACTGTAAGTTCATTGTTATTATTGTTGGAAAAAAGAAAAAGAAGATGTATTAGGATTCTCTGGATTGTACTGCTTCTGTGTGGAGAAAAAATCTGGACATTATAGACCATTTAATTCAAAACAACAATCTATGAAGGACACAGATACTTAAATATATATATATTTCTCTGTGTAGTCCTACCAACTACTTATCGGTCAATTTCATATTGCAATATTGTCTAAGATATTATTTTAAATAGTATTTTAATATATTGATATGAAATTATGTTTTATACAATGTATTTATTGTTTCTGGTTCTCTCGATCATCTCCAACCATTAACTGCATGTAAGCTTGTGAGCACTACCAGATTTGCGTTACACTCATGTTAAGTGTCTGTGCTTTCTTAGACTCATACGTGCTCATAACTTTTAGTCACACAAGTCTTTCGATCGGCGACAGTGAGTATAATTGGCGGCGTTAAGAGATATGCATCATGTTTGAAAAACTCAGCAGCAACAAGACGGATAGAATCGGACGCCACATTGCACACCGCATCAGCTTGACAGTAGATTCTGCGACACGTGCACATGCAAATCACAGGCTTTGTGTGTTTTTCTTTCAGATAAGACGGCTATGCTTTGAATTATTAAATTCATGAGACCATAATGCACTGATTTGAAAGGCCTAAATAATTCTGTTCTCTCAACAGTAGAATTAATGTAAATCTTTATAAGGTAGCACTGCATGAAGCCTTGCAACTTCTTCGACTTGTCATTGTTTCGTCGTCCTTGTACGCTATCACAATCACATGAATGTAAATCCAGGGGTTAAATTGGGAAAATGCTCCACCATAATAAGAAGAGACAGGCTTGATCAGCTCACCATGGAAAAAAAGAAAATAAACAAGCTTACTGTCTCTTCATGAACCAAATAAAATTTGATGTTACTGTAATTTCACTGTGTGTTGGTTGGCTGCTGGTTTCTGTCCTGCTCACTCCCAGTTTAACCCCTGACCCTTTGTCTGTAGACCTGGGCCCAATCGTACTTGAATAGAGGTAGAGAAAAACAGACTTTTAGGGGCAGTTAACAGACTTTTGTCATAAATATTTTTAGTATCTTGAGGCCTTAAATCCCGTCACCCTAAAAATACAATATATAGGATTTAGCTTAACCCTGGGACCCAATCTTTGGAGCAACTGTTTTGTCATTAGCAGTACAAACAGTGAAAACAACCACGCCTTTTAAACATTGTGGGTTACTAGCCAAGACAATGCATGCATATACACTGTCGTAGTTAAAAGCCTAGAAAGCCTATTAAAATACATTTTGGCCCGAGTCTCCTCATTCGTCTGGCAGACAGATGAGGCTATGGATGGTCTGGGTCTGCGGCGCTAACCGCTTCAGCTCCCCTCGGGCTCATCCATGTCTCTTGACTCATCCACCATCATTTTATCACTTCGTCTTCATCGTTAAACCATCACCTGACCTTCTATGCTCAGAGACACACAGTTTCAAACCTCTGAAGTTGGTGCTAAATATTGAGTCTTGTCTAAAACTCTCCATCCACCAACTATTGTTCGAGTCGTTCCCTCTGTCACACTCAAACTGCTGGTCAGGGGGTGTTTCTAGCCTCCAGCATACATCTGCCGAACACGCGAGGCTTTTGCAACCCTCAGTGCCAGATGCGTCCTCTCAAGTCCTGCTTACATTTTACCACCAGAGAAGAGATCCCTTCTTACATTCCAAAGGGAGGTCACAGCAGGCGCGGACGGATAGCGATAGTCTATGCTTTCCATATGTACAGTTCCACTGTAATTGTACAAGTTGCAACCTTGTTTCTTATAATGACTCTCATGGTTTTTGTTTTTATTTTCTATGGCCTCTTTGCAAGGCGGTATATTGTATTCGATGTGTGTTTTTGAAGAAGAAAAAAAAAAAAGATACATCTGTGTATTGTTGGTGCCTTTGTCAGGTTCATTTGGTTGGACTTGTCTGTCTGCCGCCATTTTTTTAGACTGGGGTTTTTCTTGCTGTACTCCCGGTCAGGATGACCCACTGGAAACACTGCCTTCTGCTCTGAAGGGTAGCCACACAAGTATACGAGGACGCGCTCATGTCTGACGAACAATAGTGGCAAGCTTGGAATGACTGCTAATATGCAGGCGACTGTTAGTATCTTCAAAAGGAAAATCTTTGCGTCCTGTAATGACTTTTTAAAAAAAAAAATTTATTGTAACAGAATAAGTTTTTTAGCTCACACACACGGAAAAATTTTATCAAAAACCAACCTTTACTCAAAGTCCATTTCATGAGGATGCAAAAGTTTTAACGAGGACTAGCTAACAGCCTGTGTATATACAGTACATACACGTGTATATATGTGTCTGTATGCATACATGCGCTTGTATACATAGAAATACATGTAAATTAGGTCAGCTAAAGCTTTGCTTAATAGTGGGTCTCTGGGATAGCAGCAGAAAAAACAGTCTTGTGTTAGACCAATGCCTGTTCATCTATTCTGTGGCCGTCTAAATGTTTAATCTGGAATAAAACTACTGTTTGTTTACAGCAAGTCAGGTAATTTTGTGTGTAATTAACTGGTCGTGCTCAGCATGCAGTTTTGCTATTTTTAGAAACTGGAGATACAAACAAGTCAAAGACAACATTCTGTGGCGATAAATACAACCACACAGAGATAAACATTTAATTTGATTCCAGGCAGCTGGCATTTATGAACATAAAACAGGTACAATTCACATATGTCATTTAAGGAATAAGGGAAATGAAAGATGTGCTTAAATGAACAATAAATATAAGACAAAGTGCAGAAAATTGTTAAAATAGGGATATAGTTAGCGTTTGAGATGATGTATTTTGCAGCATGCACTACCCGGAGCAGGCCACTAGAGGGCAGACATCCACTGTTCCGTAAAGTTAATTCTTGAACACTGTTGTCAAAGACAGTAATGTGGATGAGGGAAAGAAAGAGAGATCATTAGGCAGACAAAGAAGAGGGAAGCTTTTAAACAGGGTATTCATCAGAAGGAGGTCAGGCATGCATTCAAGGCAAACATGATAACAATATTGCTTTATTTCTGCCACAGCACTCCTGGGGATCAACAAAGATTTGCAAAGTCTCTTGAGACCATTTGTAAAGTGGGGTATGTGGGGTGAACACATGTAATGGGACAGGTTTTATCATTACTGGGATCACCGTCGAAGCCACATCATGGTACAGATAAGATACTGTGGGCTTTTTTTAGGTCACAAGCCTGACAATACTTTTCCACACTGTCATGCAACCACAAATATAAAACACCAAAGCACTGAACTGCACCAGTGAAATATAAAAACAATCATGGAAAATGAAAAGAAGATAGGATTTTGAAAGTCAAGTGAACTTTAACGGTTGCAACAAAGCGCAGAACACATAAATCACCCTGATGTCCAAATCTAATTTCTCCCAAGCTATCAGTTACCAGTAATTGCATTTCTTTCCTGATTAGTTTATCAATGTAAGCACCTATTACGCCAGTATGAGGGACACTCGGGGACAGAAACAAACATAAAACAGCACAACTCCACTTTTCTTATTCCCAACTTATTCACCTCAGCCTGTGAAAGCTGTTAGGTCAGCATGCAGATCTCAGGTTAGGAAGACAGCTGATGTGCATCAATCACACAAAGAAAATCACAATAACCAAACATATTCAGTAAATCACTGATTTACAACTCATCAGTTCCTTGTTCAGTTGATATTTAACTCACAGTGTGATGTTGTTGTCATAGTTTATGTTCCTAAATAGTGATACAAGCTAGTAATTCTCCAAAGAAGATTAATACTTCTGTGCACTTAGCACTCTTTCCTCCCTAGAAATATTGTGTATTCACATGTTAAAATAAAGGGAACACAACTGCCACCTGCTGACAAAAGTTGCAAATACAAAAAGAAAAAACATGCATTTGTATAATGTAAAATATAATATAATGTCATGCTATAGGGCTGCACAGTGATATAGTGGTTTACACTCGTGTTTGATAGTTTGATAAAAAGACAGTCCTCTATCTCAGCCCAGATTGGCCTTTGAAGCTGTTTGTTCCCGACAGCTGGGTCTCCTCCCACTGTCCAAAAACATGCATTCAAGGATGACTATTGGCCATAAATTGTCACAGGTGCGAATGTCTCTCTGAGTTTTCACTGTGACACGGTGTTAACCTGCTACCTTTCAGTAGGAGTTCTATTTACAGTTTTATATGTTAGAATATTTCTGTTCAGCTACTGATTTCCTGTCTTGAATGTCTTTGATTGGAACTGTTGAATCTTCACAAAACTTGGCAGTCTTCTTGTTGCTGCTCCTTCTTGCATCCACACCTATTTTCCATGTGCGTGCACACAACAATTTTCTTTCAAAAACAAACTGCATGTGTTGCCTGCACTTGCATGACCAGAAACATGTGCAGACAAAGCAAAGTATTGAGGCAATTATCCCCGCAGTGTGCTCCTCCTAAACCAGTAATCTGAAACAATGAACTGACATCTGTACTCTGCAGACAAAACAGAAAAACCCTTGAAACCAGAATCCAAACACCTCTAACCGTCTGACTTTATTATGTGGTTGATGTTTTGTGGCGTTGCAGACCTCTCAAATGCTCTACCGTCATGACACATGCAGCTCAGGTAAAATCACCACGAACGCTTTTTTCAAACCGAGGAATAATTAACAAAGCAATTATTATCAATGTGTCATCAGTAAAGTTGTTTGCTTCTCGACCGAGGGCTGATTTGGAGAATGACACTCTTCTCTATTCACCATCAGTTCCTGAACAGAAAATGTGGCCAGGGCATTTGTACAGTGTATTTGCAATCATAATAAAGATGTTTCTGTTCTCTTCTACTTTATAGCTGTAATTATCTTTAATGCCCAAGACTTTATAGTGAAATTGTGAATTGCTCACAGTATGACGGCATGTGTGGGTGGGTATGCCTTATGTTTTGAATCTGTTGTTGGGAGTGTTTCGTGTCAGGACTGATGCTTTGCTTGTTTTTACTGGTTTAATGCATGATTTACTCCAGTGAATCACTTCATGCCTATACTACAAAAGAGGCTTCAATAAATGTATAATTGCAGTTTTTTCTTACACAAACATTACATGTTAATCCTCCTTAACATTCCAGTGGAATTATTAAAGCATTAACGTGTTGTGCTTTGGTACATTTTCAAAATCTAAGGTTATCAAGAGCAGTAGCTCTGTTATCCATTATAACGTTTAGATTTGCATTGATATTTTTATTAACTTTTAATTACATTTGTTTTTATGGCTTAAGTCTGCAGAAAAGATGAGTTGCATTGCAAATATATTGAGTAACATTTTATGATTCCTCTCATGTGTAGTGCAGTCAGCTGGTTGACTTGAATCCTTGTCAGTACACCTCTGTGTGATAATCCAAAGTAAAAACCGAACAATTTAATGATTAAATTCAACTGTCTCACAGGCGCTTAATGACGTCCCCCCTGAGCTGTTTGCTGCACTAGTTTTATTTGGCACCTAATTACTGGAAATAAACATCATTCAGACACATTTTAAAGTAATAAGCCATGAAGTAAACATCATTTTTACACTTTCCCCATACAACTAATATAATTACAACATACATAATGGTGTGAAGGCCATGCAGTGCTTTTAAATACCGGCCAAGCCATTTTGTGTGAAGTTTGCATGTCTTCCAATTTGTGTATCTCCACTGGGTACTTCGATTTCCTCCCACAGTCCAACAACATGTATGTGAGATTTAGTGGTGGCCTAAAATGCCCAAA
Source organism: Salarias fasciatus (assembly GCF_902148845.1). Taxonomy (NCBI): domain Eukaryota; kingdom Metazoa; phylum Chordata; class Actinopteri; order Blenniiformes; family Blenniidae; genus Salarias; species Salarias fasciatus. The sequence goes on from NC_043763.1 coordinate 13,336,870, forward strand.
GGTGTGAATGTCATCAGCTGGGACTGGCTTGATCACCTGCAACCATGCACAGGATTAAGCAGAGCAGAAGATAAATTTGTGGACGGATGGATAATGGTGTTCATTTCTCAATTTAATCACTGAAAACTATTGGATAAAACCTGATGCTTGGAAATGTCTTCAAACAAAAAGTCCCCTTGATTGAAAGTTTCACAAGTACTTCAATAAAAAGTAGAAAGAGAACATACTTCAGTCCTTCCCCTTCATACTAAAAAAAAAAAAAAGACCCTCCACTTTAATGTGATGTACTGGAAATTTGCCGCGACCTTTTTTCTACAGAATGATAGCCGTCTTGTCCAATCACAGCCCGCCGTGGCGCTTGGCCCCGCCTCTTTTCAGCTCTTGGGAGTCCCTGGACTAATCAGCGCTCGCCTCCGCGTGTTCAGCCATTTTGTAAGAAAATCATCAAGTGTGCCGCCCTACCTTCGCTTCAGACCTGCAGTTTTTTTCTTGTGCAATGGACGGGTAAGTGAAAAGAACCTCACTCAAGACTCAAATTTTCAAGACTAAAGCCGTCGCGGAGTAATTTACTTCGTCGCTTCGGTTGCTTCGCGAGACGTTCTCACTCGTGGCGATGTTTGTTTTAACTGGCAGGCTGGGAAAGTTTACTTGGAACTATTTTTTTTCTTCATCAAAACATGCAACAGTTAGCTGGAGCGTACGCTAGCTAGCAAAAGCTAGCCATCGCTAGCCTCGCTGCTAACAATCATTAGTAATATAAACTGTTTTCAGGTTTTTTTTTTTTTTTTTTTTACGACTGTGTGCAGATGATGCCAAGTCTGAACAAACATAGCTCAACGTGAGTTGAAATGCGGGTGAAGTTTCTTTTTTATTTATTGGACACGTTGGGAGTCTTTTCCACTGGCTGATAGTGAACGGCGGCTAACTGTACCTTTGTAACTTCACGGGAACTGGAGCTAGCTAAAGCAACGTGTCTCATTTCCGCATTCATTTGTCTGCGGAGTGCCAGGGCCATGTTGAAGATGTCTGGCCTCAACATTTACACTTAAATACCGAGTTATCTAATCAGTGTGGGATATAGAAGCGCGTATTGGGGGATTTTGGGTGTATTCTCCTTCTTCCGAGTATCTGATTTCGACCGATTGGAGAACTTTAAAATCAGCGTGAAAGCTGCTATGAACTCACCCGCAGCGTTCAGTTTGTTTTTAGAGGGTTGATTTTCATTTGTATTAACAAGCTGCCACCTCTGAATTCTGTTTCTACACCTTTTTCCACTGCAGCCGCCTAGACGCTGACTTGTATCCTGTGGGATCCGGCTACGTCCCTGAAATTGAGTAAGTCTTCCGATTGTTTTTGCGTTTCGATCTGACTGCGAAGCATCTAGAATCACCAGCACTTTTACATTTTCCATGTTTACATAAGGAGCTATATGTATACCCCTGTTTTTTGTTTATTGTAACGTTAAGCATTGTTAGCAAAGGGTTGAATGCTTCACTGTTGTGCAAGCTTCTGCTTTCATGTCCTGATCAAGACTCGTTTTCTTTCCGAACAGTGTCCATGACATATCAGTTGGCACAAAGGTAAGCATTTTGAGCTCTTTCACTGTTTGTCTTTGGTTAAAAATGTTTCTTACTTTCATGGGTAGGAATTTGTTAATCATAGGTTTCTTGGTTTCCTTTCATGTGTTGCAAGTTTTATTAGAAGCACTGCTGCTGTTTACTGGCACACTGCCTTGGGCTTTACCTGGCCAATGTGCACCACTGCATTGTTCTTTCTCAAGGAAATATGCACGGATGAAAAAAAAATACAGTGCAAATGGAAAGTAACTGAGGTTTCATTGGAGGATTGAGAAATAATTGTGAGACAGTCATTTTGTTAGCGCTTCCTCTATAATTACAGAACTGCTGTCCAGAATCATTTCTCATGTGTAATGATCTTGCTGCTTGAGGCTTATGAAATACAACCGAATGATCAGCACACTGAGGTTTCAGCTACTTAAGACAGTGGATATTGAGTATTTGATAATTCGGTTAACATAGATTGTCTGAGGTGGGGCTTGCAAGTTTTCCTGTCGTGCTTCGTTTGCCTGTGTGGCTGTTGAAGTGAAACTTCCTGTTGTTTATTTTATGGGTCCCTTAATCGCCTGGTGGCTTTACTGGAATGTTAAGAAAGCTGAATCCTGTTTTGCAGCTTGATTTGTTCAGTGTTTCTTCCACAAGACTGCTCTACCAGTGGTGGGACAATAAATCAGTCGATTATTGCACAACATGTAATCTGTTGCGTGACTTCAGGCTCAGTTTGTAATGATGACGGAACCTTTGTTTGTGTAAACGTGTTGATAATAAACAACTGCACTTTTTTTCAAAGTTTTTCCCAAAAGCCCGACACTGCTTACTGTATGCAAACAATATAAATTCCTGAATGAGCAGCAATCCGTGGTAACGTGGCCCGAGGCAGCTATGTGAACAAGGAGAAACTTAACGCAGTGCTGGACCCATCATCCTCCAGGCCAAAGGTCTTTACAATGTTTAAACAACCGCTCTAATATACATGCGTGTAGCAGGGACACGCCCCACCCCCTCAATTCAACTCATTATGACTTGTTCCTTCACATTGAGTAGCAGGACGCTTCGCATTGGACACTGGTTTCTAGTTGAGGTTTGACTCCTGATGCAGAGCTTCCTTTAGCTCTTTAAGATTTTCTGGATTTGGTGTGCTGTGGTGATGATGATGCAGAGTTATGGAGCCGTGCCTTGCTGGAATCTGTAATTATTCCGTCTGAGCAGAGAGTCTGGCATTCCGCGGTCACATTCCAATCTCCCCCCTCCAGCCCCCTGGTGAGGCACAGTTCCCTGCCCCCTCCGCTGGTGAGGGCTGATCACAGTGAACAAACATGTCTGTACCTGCACTCCACTCCTTTGTGCTTCCTCTGGAAGATTACCAGTGATTAACCCCCCCAACAGAGCCCAAAAGAAGGAAGCTTGCAGAAACATGAGTTCAAATGAGTCATCTCAGGTTGGGTTTCCTTTATAAGATCACAATGAACTCTTTTCTCCCCATAAAAACAGCACTACAGTCAGACTCTTTGTCCTTTTTTCTTCTCCTCTGGGGCAATGCAAACCAGGTGTGACTGTGTGTGCAAGATGAATTGCCTGAAGTGTGTTTTTCCTTTATAAAATTTTAAGTTCAACCGCCTACCATTCACAGAAAGTTGCTCAAGAGTTCCAGTTTGAGAGCCAACAATATATCACCATTCTGTGAAGGTTACTATTATTCTGTCATCATCTTGCGCAAACAAAAGATGTGAAGTTAACACATTTGTTGTTTTATGGTGGAGTCAACTCGCAAGCCAGATATACAGGGTTTTTTTTCTCTCCAAATGTTTTTTACATCTTTGGCCACACTCGCTGTCTAAACAGTCTTCCTCATCCAGCTGTAACCCAGTTGTACATTTTTTGGTGGGAACCAATGCCTCTGCTTTGCACTGCAGCACATTTCAGCTCAGAGTTTATTATTAGAATGAGGAAGTAGGAGGGGAGAGCCAAGCCATGGGACAGTAAACTACAGTCCCCTGGAGGAAGTTTAGCAAAGCCCTGGAAGTGAGTCTGATCTGGCTGCTCTTCCTGTTTGGAGTTGGTCTGCTGACTGATAATGTGATTCTGCCCGCCCACAGTCGGCGAGTCAGAGTGGAGCCACTTCCTTTCATTTCTCATGGTTTCTGTCTGCTGTCGACGTGTTTATCAAAGAAGAACTTAGTCAAGTCCTTCTAACCAGTGGGAACACCACTCACACATATTGTGACTTGTTGTGAGCCTCTTGTGTGAGTTTTTACTTGTTTTTGACCGATCACAACAGCGTGTTTAATTCGAGTTTTTTTTCTTCTCATGATCTTTCCAATTGTATCAGTGTTGTTTTAAATATGCAGATAATAATTCTAAGGTCATTTTGCATTTTTATTTTCTCTACATCGTCATTTAGTTTAGTACTCGGTGAAGATTTCATATTTCTCCAGATACAAGAACTTCATGTGCTAATGAAAAGGTATATGACTGCCTAACAACTCTTTATTGCTGAGTGGAAATCTCAGTGGTGTGAGATATTCAGTTAACATGGGATTTCGCTGTCATATGACTGGCAATAAATGCGAACCCTTGGTGGTGTTGTCATCCTCATCCTGTGGAATCTGTTTTTCCAATTAACAGCATTACTTCTCTTGCCCCTAATTTGCATCGTTTGTAACTGGATTTTCTTTGTTTTCATGCATCTGCTGGTTTCACCAGTGGTGTTTCAGGAGCGGTACACTTTTTTTTTTTATATATATTTAGAATTTTATCAACTTCATTTAGATCAGTGACGGGTGGTAAGGTAGATGGACTGATATTCGAATAAACTATCCATTTGCAGTACATTGTGCAGGCCTCATTATTATCAGACCCTACTTGTGTGAGCAGCAGAGTGAGAGTGTCAGACGCAGCCAAACCATCTGGAAGTCAAAGAGCGGTTTGTCTGCTCTCATAGCAACTGTCACTGCCCAACATTGTCGCTTTATAGTGTTTGGAGGCACCAGTAAACGCCGTCTCAAACAGCTTTGTTCCTCCTTTTTGTGAGGCGGCTTTGCAGTTGCTTACTCCTCCCATCTTGCATATTTAGATTTGTAAGGTGGTGAAGAATGCTTGCAAACCTGCCTGACCGGTCGTCGTTAAAGCACAGCGAGGCTCTTCAACTCCCAGAGAGTCCTTAAGGTTCCATATGTGTGCTGCTGTGTAACAATGGCCCCAGTCTCAGCTTGAACAGGACCTTCATTGTCGAGTGTTGTAGAGCTTAGTCTGCTGAGCCACTTCTTGTGACCGCAATACTTCATCATGCACAGCCGCGAACGCACAGCCACGAGAACAGCACTTTATGTCTACTGAAGAGAGAATCGAGCCGGAGGGAGCAGACAGTAGTCTAGTGTGGGCTGGGAGTGTCTACATCTTGCCTTGGAGCCTGGAGAGGTTCAACTTGTGATCCTTCCTGTCAGTGAAATATATGAGAGGATGGTATGTACTGACAGATAGGATTTTGGCTAACATGCAGAGCTTAAGAGTCGCTGTTTCTCACACCCAAAAATTTCTATTTTGTTACAATTTTTTTTTTTTTTTTTTTTCTCAATACCCTGATGAAATTAGATTTAGTGTCAACAGCTGTATCGCTAAAGAACAGCGTCATGGGAAGTGAAATGTTTGAGCAGGTTTCAGAATTCTTCCTGGTGAGGAAGGTGGAGTTCCTCTCAAGCATGTTTGCTCGATCCTCTTGGTTATCGGATTACTTCCTGCTTTATCACACAATGGCTCCGTAATATGAGAACTGTGCTCTCCACCTGCCATGCTATGCTCGCGTTGGTGAATGCACTGAAGTGAACCATTGTTTCTCCTCTTCATCTGCAGAGGGGATCCGACGAACTCTTTTCTTCCTGCATATCCAACGGACCCTATATCATGAACTCAGGTAGGGGAGGGGGGCGTTGCCATGGAAGGGTGAATCCTTTTTATTGAAGTGCTTGACGTCTCTGTGTTTGTGTTGCCATGACAATCAATCCATTATTCAAGACGAACCGGAGCCTTCTGTTCCCTCCCTGATTGTATCTGCTTCTGTTTTCTCTCGCAGCCAATGGCAACGACAGCAAAAAATTCAAAGGTGAGGTGCGCAGTCCTGGTGTTCCGTCACGTGTGGTCCACGTACGCAAGCTGCCCAACGACATAAACGAAGCTGAGGTTATCGGCCTGGGACTGCCCTTTGGGAAGGTCACAAATCTGTTGATGCTGAAAGGGAAAAACCAGGTAAGGAAAGGTAGATGCAGGTTTGCACACCAGGCCTCTGCTTTCAGACAGGTATTTTTTTCCCCCTCTTTCTTTCAGGTCAGGAAAAGGGATCAAGTTACTGTTGTTTTGTTCTTACCGAGAACTGTAACAATTGCTCTCCTGTTACACCTTTTGTGGCTCAGTAGGTTGCTAGATAATTATTTATGTTCAGATGTCCTCAAGATTTAGGATTTTTTTTTCCTTTTTTTTTTCTGAAGTCCTTTATGAATCTAAAATGAATAACCTGAGATGGACTGTTGGATAATAAATTTTGCAGCGGCTATGTTGAATATAAAGGAGTAAAATGAAGTTGTAGAGTCGATTAAATTGAAGGAGGGGGAAAAAATGTTGGTTTTGTAATATAATTGGTATTTGAAAAGACAACTTTTCTTCCTTGCAGGCCTTCTTGGAACTGAACAGTGAGGAGTGTGCGCAGACGATGGTCAGCTACTACTCCTCCGTCACTCCCGTCATCAGAAACCACCCCATTTACATGCAATACTCGACCCATAAGGAGCTCAAGACAGACAACTCCCCAAACCAAGTGGTAAGGGTCATGGCTAAATTGTGCATTTTTTCATTGATTTGAATTCAGTGTCTTCAGTGTTTTGGTTAATACTCCTTTTTAAGATTTAAAGTTTAGCTCCATGTAAATAATGTACTTAATTATTCAGTTTTCAGCATGTTGCTCACTTTCTGTCTTCCTGGTCAAAAAGTTTGTTTTTTCTTTTTTTTCCCCCAGCGTGCACAGGCAGCTCTGCAGGCAGTCAATGCACTGCATGGAGGTGGGATGGGAACCATGGCCATCTCTGCAGATGCTAGTAGCATGGGAGGAGGAGCCCAGAGCCCTGTACTCAGAGTCATAGTGGAGAACCTGTTCTACCCAGTCACCCTTGACGTACTACACCAGGTAAAAGCAGCTATAGGGGCTCTGTTAGCGAACCAAGGGTGCATGTTTAATTATATCACTTTGAGAATTAAAAAAAAATAACTTTAAGAAATGCATCATCCTGTATATTATTTGTTTGCCAGCGTATTCTTGTCGCTTCCTCGTGGTCTGAATTAAGCATCTGGTGACAAAGTTCTATTGTACAAATATGTTTCAGTTTATTTTAAATGTTTACAGTAAATTTTTACTGGAAAAAAAACAGACTGCTGTCTCAATAGCTACTGAGTAAATACTAAAGAGTCATCTTGTCTCCTTACAGATTTTCTCCAAGTTTGGGACTGTGCTGAAGATCATCACATTCACAAAGAACAATCAGTTTCAGGCCCTGATCCAGTACGCTGATGCCATGACAGCTCAGCATGCTAAACTGGTGAGGTTGAATCAAGTTTGCTCTTTTGCACGTCGTTTCAGTCTGAGGTTGTGAAGACTGCTTCACTAATGTAGTGTTGAAACTTCCTGTGGCAAAACAATTGAGAGCAACCTGTTGTGGTTGCACAGCTCACTTCCTGAATTCTTCCAGTGTGAACAAACCACAGTGATCTAACCCCATTGGCCTCTTATCATCTTTAGTCTCTGGATGGGCAGAACATCTACAATGCTTGCTGTACCCTGAGGATCAGCTTCTCTAAGCTCACCAGCCTCAACGTCAAGTACAACAATGACAAAAGCCGGGACTACACCCGACCAGACCTTCCCACCGCTGATTCCCAGCCGTCCCTGGACCCACAGACCATGGCAGCTGCTGCATTTGGTTAGACTGAAATCTGATTGTTGATGCAGTTTTTTTTCTATTATGAACAGTTTATATACAAAGGTGTGTATATATGTTCTCACTTTTCCTCTTTCTCTTGATGCAGCTGCACCAGGCATCATCTCGGCCTCTCCTTATGGTGGAGCTCATGCCTTCCCCCCAACCTTTGCTATACAGCAAGCTGGTGAGCACATAAAGCTTTTCTACTTTTGTTCTACATACAGTGTTTCATCAGTGTTTCCCTGAGTGAGGTTCAGATAGTTTGCAGTTTTTGTCAGCTGTGATTGGAGTTGTGGGGGGAATAAAAACAACCCCGTGTTGTGTCTTTCAGGTCTTTCCGTACCTGGCATTCCCAGCGCCCTGGCGTCTCTGGGAGTGAGTCATACCGGTATGGCAGCGGCTGCTGCTGCTGCTAGTCGGCTCGGCCTGTCGGGCCTCACTGCTACTGGTGGCCACAATGTGTTGTTGGTCAGCAATCTGAACCCAGAGGTCAGTACCGCTGCTGGATGGAAACTCTTCTCAAACCTGCCTCCATCAGTGCTGTGCTAAACATTTACAATATTATTATGCTGTCGACATAAATGTCTGCGAACCTAGATGCACTCGCTCAGATGAAACCGATGTTTTTGCCCCCTCATTTGTCACCACTTCCATATATTTGCACAAGTTGGAAACCCGCACTTTTTTTTTTTCTCCCCCCCTAAGTACAATGTGGTCATCGAGTCATGAGTTCTTCTTTCAGGTCCTCTCTGTTTGACCAAACTTGCTGCGTTTCTGACCTGCCACTTTGCTCACTGTGAATTTTAAGTTTATTCAAATAACTAACTTCTTATTTTATTTTTGTTTTTTTTAAACTTACCATTTCATATCTTCATTTTTGTCCATTAGTTGAAATCATTCTTGAATTGTTGGAGAGACAATATTACTTCTTTGCAGCACTTTATCAAAGCACCATGTTCATGATTCTATATTTGTAGTATGTAGAATGTATTGGTAGTTTCACGCTCATTGCATTTACTTTAATTATGTAATTATATGCAATATTTGAATATTATTACACATAGTTTTAGAACTATTGTAGCATATACAGATTTGACTGTTTATCTAGAAGTGATATGAAAACAAACACTGCAGTATGTAATTCAAAAGTCAATATTGTCTCTGCCTTTTTCTGTATTTCATTGTTAATCTTTTTTTCTCTTCTTTTTCTCCTAGTGTTCCCATAGTGACAGTGCATTTTAATTTAGCCAGTTCTACTGTCTGAAGCACTACATTTCTTTGTGTATACTGACCTTGTTTTTTTACTTCTTTTCTCTCTCTCTACCTCCTCTGTCCCCCTCTCTGTCTCTCTCTCTCTTTGTTTTGAATCCCCCTCACCTCAAATCTTCCCGACTGACTGCACGCCCCATGACCAATTGTGCCCTCTGTTCTCTCCACCTCCTCTGTAACTCCACTCCTCTTACCCACCCATCCCCTCTCACTGTTTTTTTTTGTTTTTATCACCCCCAATTTTGGAATTGCACACAAATTGAATACACACACAAAAAAACATAACACTGGCACCTCATCGACACCCCCCTGATTTTACTTTCCCTTCCACTGTCTTTCTCCTCCCCCCCTTCTCATTTTCCTCTGTCTCTTCATCCTCTCGCTGCTCCAATCCTTCCCACCTCCTCCTCTTTTTCTTTTTCTTTTTTTTTTTTCCTCTCATTCTCTTTTCGTCCCTCATGCCTCTCCTTCCTCCATGGTACTGTGGCCTTCCTGTGGACCTCGCTGCCTGTGGCCTGCGGACATGTCCCGACTCCACTCCACTGTCCTCCACTCCGCTCCGTCTCTTTTCCCCTGTCCCCTGTTCCCTCTCCCCCTTTGGCCCCCCCTGCCCCGCTGCTCCCCCCTGCTGTCTCTAAAGAGCGTTACGCCACACTGCCTCTTTATTCTTTTCGGTACGTTATCATCCTTTCATCTTCTTTTTTTATTACTACTGTTACCTGGCGAGGTGGGCATGTCTTGTCTCATGTTGTTGGCTTTATTTTTTTATTTTTTATTTTTTTTTAACCACTGATCGCTCATCGCCAGGCTGCAGGGATATATGAAGGGTGGGGGTGTCTGTTCTGGGGGTGGTCTGACCTGTTTTGGTTGTTGTGGGTTTGTGTGCGGAAAGTAAGGTGAGAACGCCACACAAAGCAGCAGCATTTCATTTAACTTGAAACAGCTGTGATTTACTGTCCACGGGCAGAAGAAGAAGAAAAAAATAGCTGTTTTTCATCTTCAAAGAGAACAGCCCTTCAATGGAAATATTGCCCCACTAATTCCAAATGTGGGGATCGTTTTGTTGGGGAATGAGGCAGGAGGCCGATCTAAATTCTAAAGCCTTACCCTCAGGAAGGGGATAAAAGTCTGCGTTTCAATGCTTCTCTGCCGTATCATTTCTAGCTGTAAAGAATCGATTATATTTTTGTTTTTTTTGTTACCGTGCTCTCTTCAAGTCACTCGGCGACAGAGCACAGTCAGAAAAAAAATGCTGCTGCTTTTTAGTGATTAAGTTGGCATATTGCTTGGAATATGTCACCAAATTATTCTTTTGCAGTTTGTTACTCAAATGTAGGTATGTGCATGTTCAGTTTATTTCTGCATGTTTCTCTGTTTAGAGCCTCAAGTTGGTCAAATATCAGCTTTTCCTAATTTCTACTGTAGAGTGACCAAGTTCACCACTACTGTTCGATTTATTCCAACCTAAATTTTTCTATTAATCACTATTTCTTCTTTCTCAGTTCCTCAGCAGTCGTACGTGTTTTTAAAACGGGTTCACGTAGGATTAGTTTGCAGATATTGTACATAAAATGAGTAGAGTAACCTCACACTTGAGATTTTTAATGTAGTTATATGTGATTTGATGGTTTGAGTTGTTTTCATTGCTGTGGTTGAGTGTGTGGGTCCTTTGCGGCTGTGTTGTTGCTCTCGTGGTGACTCCTTGCTGTTCCCTTCCAGGTGTGTATGGCGATGTGATGAGAGTGAAGATCCTGTTCAATAAAAAGGAGAACGCTCTTATCCAGATGTCGGATGGCACACAGGCTCAGCTAGGTAGCTACACTCAACACACAGATTTCTCTCTTTTCTTTTCCCCTGCTGTGTATTATTTTACCACCGAAGGAATCGGCGTTGGGAGTTGATTGCCTCTTTATGTTGTGTTAATCATATTGATTAAGTGCTCACTCGTTTATCCCGTCTCCCAGCTATGAGCCACCTGAACGGCCAGCGCCTCCATGGCAGGGCCATGCGTGTGACGCTGTCCAAGCACACAACAGTCCAGCTGCCCAGAGAAGGCCACGAGGACCAGGGCCTCACCAAGGACTTCAGCAACTCGCCGCTGCATCGCTTCAAGAAGCCGGGCTCCAAAAACTACTCCAACATCTTCCCGCCCTCGGCAACACTCCACCTCTCCAACATCCCGTGAGTTGCTGCTGCTCATCCGCTCCTCGCGGCTTCAAGTGTTTGCGACAGCGATGTCGTCTCCGACGGTGCTTTATATAGATTCAATCATGCCGCTTGTGCTGCGTTATTCCACACCAGGAAATTAATAGAAATTGGTCATTAGTATAGAGAAAGCTGCTCCACGTGCAGAAGCAGGTTGTTGTGTAACCATCTCTTTGCTATCAGGCCGTCTGTGGTGGAAGATGATCTCAGGAGGCTTTTTGGCAGCTCAGGAGCCACAGTGAAGGCCTTCAAGTTCTTTCAGTGAGTCCTGCTTCAGTCCCGTTTTCTGATGTTTGACGTGAAAACGTTGTTTCCTGAAAGCCTCTTGCCAACGGCAGCGTGGTTGATTTTGCAGGAGCTTTAATCAGATGGCCACTCAGCCCTTTCTGAACGCTCGGCTCTCATTTGATTTGACAGGAAGGACCGCAAGATGGCCCTGATTCAGATGGGCTCGGTTGAGGAAGCGATCGAATCCCTCATCGAGTTCCACAACCATGATCTGGGAGAGAACCACCACCTCCGAGTGTCCTTCTCCAAGTCCACCATCTGAGTGCCTTTCCTTTCACCCTCCAAGCCTATCGCCGTCTGAATGCTGTTTTTTTTTTTTTAAAGGGTTGATTTCAGCGGCGTAGACCACCTTTGCGTTACTTTAGGTGTGCCTCATTGGAGAATGTTGCTCAGTTTTTCACCCCCCTCCGTTTTTCTTTTTACAGAGTCGTGACTTTGGGTGTCAGATGCAACCCTTCCTGTTTAATTAGTTTTTATTAGTGATTTCAAACCCCAAGACACCAAAATTCATTGAAAAGAAAAAGTATTTCACAATTCTAGTTTGAAATTAGATTTTAATTTGATTTAGGGACAGATATGACTCTTTTCCTTGCCACGCACAAATCGACTCTTGCATATTTGTTGGTTGTATAGATGGATTTGCTGGTTTTTTGTGTTTCTTCCCTGTATAATGCTGTTAGTATGAAACCCTGCATTTGTTTGCCTTTGCACGTTTGTCGCAGGTCATGAGGTTTGTCTCATTTTCAGTAGCCTTTTGTGAAGCTTCTCCACACTTCAGCGTGAGATCCTGCTCGTAAGAATGTAAACACTGTTCACTCGTAGTCTCGCGTGTGGAACAGCTGCTATAAACAAACTTGGGAAAATCAACATGTTGGGTTTCTGGTCACCAGGCCTCGTAATGAAGGTGTTCCAGCACGTTTTACGCAGGGTCATGAGAAACGGGCAACATTCTCTAATGAAACGTGTTCTATTGGAGGAAAAGTAAAGGCAGCTGATGAACTGACCCTTTAGACCAAATCGCTCGCAAAAAGAACACCCTCCACGGCAAATGTATGCTTATGTGGATGACTTTGTATCCACACCAGACACACTTAAGCATTCCTTTTTACTTTATTAGTTGTGTGGAAATATCCATGTGTGTGTGCCTTTTTTGAAATGCCACTTTGAACCTGCTTGGCCAGTCAAAAACGGTTAAAGACGAAGGATTTGTTTTCAGCTGACAGACCATCAAACAACTTAATTTCTTCTATCTTTTTTTTTTCTTTCTTAATTACCCACCTTTTTTTTCTGGGGATCCAGACCACTATCATAATAGCAAGATCACGGTTGTTGGTGTTTTGTTCTTCTTTTCCTCCCCTCTCTCCTGTAGCCCTGTGCCTTACTTTGCCCCCCCCCCCCCCCCCCGCCGTGTCAGTTTGCTCTGGATTCATTTGGAAATGACGTCAATCAAAAATGCCTTTTCTCGTGTACCAGCATCGTTAAAATGGGGGAGAAGTGGCTCATGTAATCTTCAGTTTATTTTTCTGTGAAACACAAATGTTTATCTTTGTATGCATATATCCCCCCATTCTATGTATCTAGAAATATGAATGTAAGTCAGTTAGATTGCGTAATATCCTTGCTAGGTGATGTAGCTCTGTTCAGTGTATCGTCGCAGGCCTGGAGCTGTGTTCAGCCTTCCTGTCTCACTGTCCCCCGTGAACTTCCATCCAGACGGTGGCGTTCGGGGCCTCATTTAAACCTATTACATTCATCTATATGTGGACACATATATATTCATATATCTTTTCTTTATGTTAGTGGTTACACGTTTATTACTTGGAAGCTTAACTTGTAGTAGCTGGGTTTGATCACTAGCGCAGTGCCTTGACTCCTTGCTTTTTTTTTCTAATTTGAGGCTGAAACGGGCCCGGTCGGTTGACTTTGTTTACCTCTTGTTCAGGTGTTTTATCTGACCTGTCTGCAAAGATGCCTTGATCTTCTTATATTCAGGTAGTCCTACCTGTGAGAGGGCAGCTTGGAGGCGTTTGTCAATCGATGGCGACCACAGTCTGAAAAACCCAGCTGATTTTTTTTTTTTTTTTTCCCCCCTTAAATTCAGGACACCAGAAGTACAGAGTGGGGAGGGGGGCCGCCCTCTCCCCACTCCTGTCTGTCACAACACAGTCAGGTATGCTATAGTGCACTTTTCCTCAATAGAAGGTCCAAGTTGGCACCAACACGCTTCAAGTCTTAACGTCGTCACATTCCTGCGTGCCTCCAGCACCGGTTTCCACAGCCTTGACCACTGTAGTCTTGGACCAGATACAGATGTTCTGTCTCTATTTTTGTAAAAGATTCTTATGCATGCTTAAACGAAGCTTCATGTAGCTGCAGACGGTTATTGCTGATAAGGACCAAAGTATGTTCTACCCTTTATGTTTTGTGGTGTTTTCTTTTTTTCTTTTGTTTTCCACAATCATTCTAGAAGAAACTTGAGGCTTCATTTCCAGTTTTTTTTTTTTTTTTTTTCCTCCGATGCCTTGGACAACAGTCACATTTGAGTGGAGCTGTCTGTTGGGTAACAGCATATACTGTATATTGTACCCCTTTTGTTTGATATTACGAAGAGCCTACTTGGGTAGCGGTGGCTTTAGGATGGATACATAATTGAACCACAGTTGTAGCTGTGATGTTGACAGTGTAGAAGATTATATGCCTTTTGATTTTTTTTTGTTAAAAGCTTTTATTTTTTTCTCTCCTTTTTATATGGGGGTGGGGTTATTGTATGAAGCCGGGTTGATGGTTGTATATATTCATGTTTTTGTACCACAAAATCATTTGGATTATATCCACTTTACGTTCAAAACATGTATATTTTGATAAAAACAATACAGACATAACGAGCTCCGCCGAGCTGTAAAACATGAAAAAAAAAAAGAAACCTTTTGTAACACAAACATTAAACCTATCTGACCACCGAAGTGTCTCTGTATGTGCCCCACCCCACCCCGCTCCCCCCCGCCACTCTTTTGCCAGTCTGATCTTGTCTCTTGCATCTTCTGCTGCCTTCAATAAATCTTTAGTTTGTTCATTCTTTCATCTGGCCTCATTTGGTTTCTGTCTCTTCCCCTCTTTCCTGTGGTGCTCCTGTTCTGTATCCGTTAACATCTCGTAACATTTTCTGCATTTCCCATCTTGTTTACAACTGGTGGGTTGTTCCTTTTTTGTTTTTTTTTTTTAATCTTTTACTGTTTTCCAACTCCGTATTCATCCCATCTGAAGCTCGACTAGCTGCTCATCTGGGCTCGGTTATGAATGAAACAGCTGTGATATTCATGGCAGGGCGGGGAGTTAATTCGATATGCAGCGCTTGGCCGTTGTTCTTCTCACCGATTCCGAGTAATCCTTCATCCTCCTGTGCTCCGCTTTGACCTTTCTAGTTTGGAGGCTCGGTCTCTGTCTCAGGAGAAGAGCCAGGTTGCCATGGGAGCAGAGTCACCGAATCTTCCAAGATGAATTATTAAGATAAAACACAAGTATGGCTATCCGGAAGATCTGGCACCCATATTTATCAGAGAACTTCCTCTGGGATGTGAGAGCAAGGGGGTGAAACTTAAACCCGGCGGCTAAAACTTTTGTCTATGCGCCTCCTCGGCCGCTAGGGGGAGGTCTTGCACTCTCATGGCGATCAAAGGTTGATGCGCAGAGGTGACTTTACCTGCCACTCACACAATGTCAATAGTTAGTGGCTTAATCTCAAGTGCTTCCCTGGGCTTTCTTGGCATTACACCTTCTTTTTCCCCTTCTACTTCGACTTCCTCACAGAGCAGCGGAGAGGATTAACCTCAGATCTTCCCTGCCTTTTCAGAGACGGACAAATGAGAGAAGAGGGAACCACTGCGCCTCGTGGAGTGTGAGGGGAGAGAGGAGCTGGATGTTATTGTATAATAGCAGCAGACTGGGCTGTGCAGTCTGGGCTTATATATAGCAAGCACCAGCATCTTTTCTAGGCATTTGTTTTTAGTGCAGTTGCACAGGGATGCTTGTCTGGAAAGTCAGATAAAAAGTCTAAATGTTGTGAGCACATCTATATGAAACGATAGTTTTCTGGAACTTTGGATCAGTGAGAGTTAAGACAGGGTCAGAATGTAGGTAAGGACAGTTACTCTCTGATGTTGGAGTGCTAACCACTACACACCGCACCCAGTTTGTCTATAGATGTGAGATATCACCACTTCACATCTGTTAATGTTTAAAACTCACAGGTTATAACGAGTGTTTCCCCTCTTTTAAGCTTTGGGGAGTTCTGGCTGTATTTCTTCGAGTTGGAGACGTCCATGTTGGGAACACGACGCTCCGCCGCTGCTTTGATACCTCAGACCCTTGTTTACTTTACAGCATGTTACTATTTCACTCAGCACCACCAGTAATTTAGAGCGGAGAGCAGCGAACGCGGAATCCTCTTTGGAGCACAGTGAAATGGCAAAGAGATTGTATAATTGGGTGGAAGAGGAACTCAAAGCAAGATGCTCCAAACATAGATTCGGGTTGCTTTGGGAATATCGCATTCAACTTACTGGCTCACAAAATATGCTACTTTGATATAATTTTAATCCGTCAGGATGTGTTTGAACTGAAAAATGAATTGACGAGCACTGTACTTGCAGCAAAGGGAGACGCTTCCAAATAAAAAGTATTTTCTCTGCGCGTTATTTGAGACCGGCGTGATTGAATGTACTAAAAGCTCAACACTGTCCAAGTCCTCCCGGAATCAGACTGCATTAGTGCTTGTAGCTTGTTCAGAGTGTCATTTGTGTAACCGTACCCAACCTCCCCAACCTTTTGTTTGCCAAATTCGGGCCCTTGGGGACGTTGTTGGCTCGGCCCGGCGGCCTTTTGTGAACCGGACTAAATGAAACCATGTGGGGTAAAAAAAAAAAAAAAAAAAGTCAGGACACATCTGGCAACGTTTATTTACATTAGTAAGGCGGTCTCTAATCAAGCAAATACTGGCAAACATCAAGGCCACACACAAATCTGAACCTGGGGACTAATGAATAGGGGCAGGGTGCACAAGTGGTGCCAGAGACTTCTGGATATGGGATGTGACACTTCAAATCTGATGTGTAAGACTTTAAAGCTGGCACAATAAAATAGTCATTCATCTGTTATGTCTTAAATCATGGAGATTATTCAAATGTCTATAATTTATGTCTCCATAGTGGAGTTAAAATGTAGAGCAATGTCAGCCTTCGCCAGCCATAAACTCTGGGATTTAACACCCTTTTAAGGAGACATGTATCCATATGCTGACTCTGACCCACATTCTTTTTAGATTTAGGATCACTTAAGAAGCTCTCATATCTGAATCCTCCCAATACTGTTTAGCCGGCGCAGCTTACACCAGCTTTAGACTCACTTTCACAGTGACATGGCAGATGAGGGAGAGGAGAGCCTGCAGCTGAGGTGGAGGATGTCTTTGGTCTCCGTTTAAAAAAAGCCATCAGGAGACCATCCACCTGTTTACATATGCACGCCTCAGACAGATGTTGAATAATTCATCCGCAGAGGCGGACAACACGCAGCTGTATTTGGGTTATGGGGGTGCATGGGTTCCTTCCCTGTCTGAGTTCGCAGAGCCCAAATTATAGGCATTACTTTGCAGGCAGAGCGAAAACTAGGCCACTTTACATAAAGGATCCAACGGGAAGGCACGAAAAGATGTGAGAGATGTAGCTGCAGACGTGGCCTATTAGGTTTGGGAATCATGGCGCAGATCATTTGGGTTTATTTTATTTTGGGGAAACTCTTTAGTCAGAAACATGAGTGAGTTACAGACCACAATACCAAAACCATTTACTCTGCTGCAAAGCCGTAAATTGTGTTTTCACTTTAACACGCGGATCCCCCCCTTCCTAAAGAATGCAAATTAACTTGTTGGGGAATAATTTTCCGGGATCAATTCTCATCTTGTCGAGGAGGAATTGATCCTCACTGGAGCGCAGAAATCGACGCATGTTGGAAAAAGCGCATGGATCTCTTGGTGGAAACACCGCGCGGCAGTGTCGTTACCGCGCCGCCCTGCTGCGGGGCAAAGGCTAAATGCCTCAGATTGATATGTTTTTGCAGAGGAGTGTGTGGCAGGACGGAGGCAGCAGGGGTGGCAGCGCTCTGTCAGACACGGCTATCTGGAGGTTTATGGCTCACGGGTTTCAGACTCGGCGCTGCCTCCGCTCGCCATTTGGGCCTAATGGACACTGATGGAAAATGACTCCGCTGTTCCAGCGATCCATCAGACGCCCTCTTTCTCTCTCTCGGAGCCCATCCATCAGGGCAGCGGGCTTTCAAACAGAAAGTTAACTTCACAGGGGGCTTTACATGCCCAGATGCGGCGCAGATAAACAGCCTTCGGTCAAACTGACGCGCGCAGAGGTGAACAAGAGAGGACCAAATCAGTTCCAACTTCCAGACATTTCTACCAATACCTGCTTTTCCTGCCGCATCAGAAAGTCACTGAACTTTCTAGTGTGAAGGGTTTAGCTGACTGCAGGCTTCCCCCCCCCCCCCCCCCCACCTCACGCACCGGGCCGCGCAGTGAGTCAGCCGGCCGCGGGTCCCCAGAGGCGGCGCGCCACCGCGCGGCTGTGCAGACCCCGCCCGCGCAGGAGGAACGGCGAGCGCGAGATGGGAGCGATGGGGGTGGGGGTTAGTCACACCGAACCAGGGTGCCGGTGAGTGATGTTGCCGCCATAGGTGGAGGCTGCACCCGGGAGCGCGTTGGGATTAGAGCTGTGATCGTCGGCGGCTCCCCGGCAGCGCCGGTCAGCGTGACGCACGGGAAGCGACCGGAGCGCCTCTGGACCGGAGCCAGCGGCGGCGGAGGGAGCACCAAGTTGAGGCGCAGAAGGAGCGTGTGGTGGCCAGAGGAGGATGCTCCGCTCCCGCCGTCTTCACCCGGAGACAAGTTTGGACAGAAAATAACATTTTTTTTTTTTTTTTTGTTCGGGGTTCCTCGTTGGATTTATTTAATTTGATAGCAGTACATTAAGAGGTCAAGTAGACGCGGTTTGTGGATGCTCGCGCAGCGGAAGGAGCGGGAACAAAGCGTGCGCCAGGCTCAGAACAAATCTGGGTAAATAAATATGACGGCCGAATTTGACGTTGTCCCCTGTCTGCTGATGAGCGGCGGTTCGAAGCGCAGATCTCCAAACCTCGGATGAATCGTGGAGCGCAGTCAGTCATTTTTCTGGAGGAGGCACGGGATCGTTTCCAAGTGGCGCATCTATCTCGGGCTGCGCGTAATGGGAGAAAAGTTTCGGACCTTGCAGAGGAAACGCACTCGCAGCATCCCGCAGACGACCCGTTTGTAAATATCATGTGATTTTTTTTTTTTCTCTTTCATGTTTTATTTTTTTGGCTCATTTTCCCGCGTCTGACGAACTTTGAAAATGGATTTCAAACATTCAGAATGACTCGAAACACCCCCCGGGGTTACCCTAACTCTCATTAAGCCGGTTAACGATCTATAAAACCTCCGACCCGATTTGTCTGAAGACGCGCAGACGGACATTGATGATCCAGGGAGGATCTGTGCAGCAGGAGCAGCAGAGCCTGATATCTGGTTAGAAAGACACAGAGAGAGAGAGAGAGAGACTCCCCCCCTGGATGTCTGTGATGCTGTGCCAGCTCGGACAGAGGTGTGTGATGGAGGTGGTGCTGCTGACCATCCTGTCCTGGGTGACCGTGTGGGCAGAAGAGAAGATCATATTTGACAGACACGCTGTTTACTGGAACAGCTCCAACCCCAAGTGAGTTTCAGTAGGAGTTTGGCCTCGAGGTGTGTGTGTGTGTGTGCGCGCGTGTGTTTGAAACATTGTTCATCCAGGCTACTCGACTGTTCTTTGTTTTGTCCATCCTACCAAAAAAAGAAAGAAAGAAAGAAAGAAAAAAAAGATCCCAGCAGCTGAACCACAGCTCTGGACTGAACTTCACAGTTGTGTGTTTTGACGTGTTGTCTGACCACATCACACATTTTGGCCCAAAACTGCAAAAAGTGATGATTTTTACACTGAGAAAGCAAGACGCACACACATGCACGAGGGGGGCAAACGGGAGCGTGTGCGCGCGCAAGCATGCGCGCGCACTCTGAAAACCATGGATGTTTAATTTTGTGGCGCACGGAGCCCCTTTTGTCTTTAACAATGAGGGCATCCTGCCTCCTTTCCCCATCAGTGTCTAGAGATTTACTTTCTCTCCTTTTTTTTAAAAAATTTCTTTCTACCTCTATAACTTTGGCACACATGCACACGCACACACACACACACACACACACACACACACAAAGCTGCCCACTAACACATGCTCATTAACGCACTGAAAACACACAAATGGTTGTCTTAAGCCGGGCCTGTCTCATTGACATGGGGCAGAGCACACTGGGCCCGTCTGTCTAATGGTTTGTGACAACCTGGCCAGCCTCTTTCTCCCTTTTTCCCCTCTCACTCTCTCAGCCCTTCCACTTCTTCACTCCCTCCTCCTCCTCCTCCTCCTCCTCTTCTCTTTGGCCTTCCTCTCTCTCCCAGGTAGATAAATAAACAGTGAAAGTGCTCCCTCTCACTCTCTCTCTCTCTCTCTCACTCTCTCTCACTCTCTCTCTTTCACACACACACTCACACACACAGTTAACAGGCTTGTCTCCGACTGCATCACTGTTCCACAGAAGGCTCCTCAAATATTTAACAGGCAAGGGGGAACATTTTCTCCCTTTCTCGATGTCTTATTCTCCCGTTCTGCCTTTCTTTTTGTCCTTCTGTATTCTCCCCCCCCCCCCCCCCCCCCCCCCCCCCCCCCCCCACACACACACACACACCTCCACACTGCAAACGTCACAGGGTAAATTTAAACTATATGGCGGATGCTGCTATTCCATCAGGTTAGTACGGAGAAGTTGAGGCAGAAAGCGGGTCGGCTACATCAAAAATGCATTGCTGCTAAAGCAATGATTCTCGACTCCGGAGCGTTGGCGAGGTTGGACCCTGGCAGTGTTATTGCTCATCCCGGGCCTTTTTCTGCACACAAAAAGGTCCGTCTCGCTGCTTTTGTGAGGGGCCATATGCGGAAAATAGATCTTTCCAATCTCAAAATCTTTCCTAACATGAAAGATTTTTAGCAATTTGAGTGTAACTGGGGAAATATAACCGGAAGCAGGAACCTAAATCAAACAGCTTCATGTAAAATTTAGAAGAGGATTCTGCTGGGTTTTCTATTTGTATTTTCTTTTTACTTTTCTGTTTTTTAACTGCGATTCGGCCAATGATTGGAGCACGACTGCATTCACAACCACCGCTGCAACAAAGTCTGAGGAGACAAAAACCAGATGATCAAACTGATGGAATAAATAAGCTACCTCTCCAGAAGCTGCTGTCTGGAGAAGATGCATACAAATGAAAATATTTCACATTGGTTGGCTAATTTATGTCATGTACTATTTTGAACACAAATCTCCTGATCTGCTGAAATCTCATGCACATTCATTCTTATTGCAGTTTTTTTCTCTTCAAGTTGACCTTTTGTCATCCTTACCTCCGATTGGACAATTTGATCACATGTCAGGGGTCAACCAGGAAAAGGTGAGAAGTAAGTGAGGAGTTGAGTAGATCCTGTTTAGATCTTGCTGTATCATGTTCTTTAAGGTAAGAACGTCTTTAATAACCCATGATCTGCAGCAACAGTGGAGATCTGTTGACAGTTCACCTAAAATGAAAGATCAAACTGAAGCTGAAGTTTGATCTCAGGACAAATTATTTCTGAAAGCTCTGACTTGTCACCTGTTTATGAGAGATGATTTATCCTCCAGTTACCCACGAGCGGCGCAGAGGCCAAATTCACCGGTAATGCATCACGTCTAAACAGGCACTATTGTCTGAGGCAGCGGAAGTGACAAAAACAGCTGGGAAAACCAACAGCTGTGCGTCTTAATTGATCACAGAACATCAAGCACACAGCTTGTGATGTGTGTTCCCTCTTTTTGTGCTCATCAAAAGTTTGCTCACACTCAAACAGCTTGTGGGAGATGTTTGGGCGAGGTCGCCAAGGGTTGACTCGGAATCCGTGAGGATGGTAATCAGTCGTGGGTTTTGAAGTGCGGCAATAACTTCCTGTGTCGTAAAGGATTGTGGAAACTCTATGAAATGAGAAATTAATGACACTTTAAAACAGTGCAGGAAGCTGGAAGTTGTTTTTTTTTTTTCCTCTCCTTCCATTTTTACAGCAACTCAAAGCACATCTGTATGTAGGTCATGTGTTTCTTCTGTCTTATCACTTAAATACATAATTGATCAATGTATTCATTTCACACTTTCGTAGCCTAAATCCCGTCTCCACTGGTAAATTTAAACTCCTAATTGGCCACCGTCACTGAAACATGACTCCATACATGTCAACGCTTTCTTTATCCTACCAAGCACTTTAACTTCAGTGTTTTGGGTTTAAAATCTATTACTTCACAGCTTTTTTCACTTCGTCGCTGCTCTTAGATAACACAGAACCTTGTTTGTTAAATGGCTTTTAGTGAGCTTTGAGTTCTATTTAGCATCCACGCTGCACCATGCATGTAGTTTTTTTCCCCCCAAAGAAAACTATATGACTGATTTCGCTCCTTTGTTGTACGAGTTTTTTCTTTCCCAGTACCCTGCGACCTTGGATTGGATAAGGCAATATCAAAGATTAATGGATGGATCTTTATTCTTTCTGAAGCCTCCATTTTCCTTCTGAAATGCGACAAACGTCATACTTGGCTTGGCATTGACTTCATTTGTTGATCCTTGAAAGAGCGTTTAAATTCCATGTGTTGTGTGTAATTATCTTCCCAAGAATAATTTGAGTATTTGAGTTGAACCAGTTGCGCCAATTCTCATATAAAGTAATCCTTATAGTTTGGCTCTCAGACAGAAAGGATTCCGTTTTTTTCAGTCCCCATATACTGAAAGTTGTCATTCCTGTTGTCGACCATAACTGTATGGCTGCTTGTTTATTCATGTTTTCCCCTTATAAACTTTTTATCGTCGCATCGTGACGTTACTTCAGTAAATCAACACAAGGAGATGATAGTGAAGAGTTCACAGTTTCTACATTATTCCTATCGCTGATGGCATTTTTTAGTCAGTCCAATTAATAATTGACTAATTCCTCTGTTTATTTTCCACCTTTCCCTCCTGTGTTTTCTCTGAGATTAACCACTACCCACGCGAATATCTATTAATCATTTTCTTACCTGCTAATTAATTCCGCCGCCTGAATGTTGGCCGGGATTTTTTGAAGCAGGAGCCTCGATCTCGAAAAGATTCACTTGAATAAGTCAAGATAAATAGTATGAGTTACACAGATGATCCCACTTGAGAAAGGAGGCACACAACAAATTGGCCAAACCCTCTAAATCCCGGGCCCTGACTCACAGCGGGCCCATTTCTTTCAAGGTCTCGCTGGATAATAGAAAATGTATGAGATAATCCAATTCAAACAGCTCCGGCCACTTTTGGTCACGGCGGGGAGCGGCGCTCGCCACACACTCGGAGCGGCGTCCGTCCTCCTGGTGTGATGAGATACGTGTTGGTGCACAGCGACAAAGTGCCGGAACACGCATTATCACAACAATGCTGCCACATTAGAACTGGATCTGGAAATCTGCTAGGCCCACATAGAGGGATTTATGCCACATGCAGGAAGGAGTATATGGGGAACCCGCGCAGACACATGAGCACGTATACACACACACACACACACACACACACACACACACACACACCAGCAGCAGCAGCAGCCAGATTTAGGTCACAAACTCACACACACACAATCACACATAACTAGGATGGGTGTCCATTGGATACAAGGTTAGGCAGCTCCCTTTTTTGTACTCTTTGTTGCGCGCACACACACACACACACACACACACACACACACACACACGCACACACTGCTTGGCTCTCTATTCACAACAAACCCGTCCTTTTGCCTCTCGCTGGCTGGCACACATTCATGCACGTGCATACACAAACACTGCAGCCTTTTCTGGCTCCCAGGCCCGCATTATAAAGCTTGCAGGTGAGGGGCTTTGTTCACCCCGAGCAGCTAATATGCTCAGAGAAATGGGCTCTCCTCCACACACACACTCACACACAGACACACATGCAGGCTTGTGCACATAAACACGCACACACTTACAGACCCACACATGCACTGGCTCAATGGTCCAGAAGGAGCACCTTATCTAATCCTACGGTTTATCCTTCAAAAGACTTTCTTTTCCTTTTCCTCCTTTGTTCCTCGCCTCTCCTCTTCCCTTCATCTCCGTGTCTTTGAGGAACTCCGTGTCAGTGCGAAGCGCCGACGGTTGACGACGCTCATTCCACGGGACAGAATTTATCTCCTTGGAGACTCTGGGCTCCCTCACAAACGCACGCGCCCACGCAGGCTTTGAGGGAGAAGTGTCTAACGCGCCCGCGCACCCGGACCGCGGCCCCTTGCGCTCGGAAAGTTCCACATGTGACAAAACGCACCGTCCACCACGCTCGCATTCGGCGCGCACGCACCGTGTCTTGTCGCCGTGTCCCCTGTGGTGCCCGATGATATGTGTAGTCACTAGCACTTCCTCGGCCTTACCACACACACAAAGATTTGCATCCAATTTACATGTAGACTTGCAGTCACCCCCGCTCAGTTACTGACAGTTTGTCAGACTCAAACCTGCCTTTGGGTTAAATCCATCTTCCACTGCCACCGCCGCCGCCGTCCCCACCACCCACTCCACCTTCTACTTCCCTTCATCTTTTCTTTTCCTTTTTTCCTCTCTGTCTTTGTGTCTCCCTATCAAGCTCATATCTTCCACTCTCTTACTCATCGCCTCTTTCTTGTATTATCACGACTCCCCCTCTCCTCCCCATCCTTCCCGCTTGGCTTTCTCATCCAGCGGAGACGCTGTTTGCTCCTGCAGGACCCGGCGCCGTCCACACCGCCTCGGGCGTCCTCTCTCTGTGCATAAAGCTGCGCTACATCAGGTTGCATGTTCTTGCCGTGACCTACATGACACTCTACGCACAGGACCGCACATGATTAGAGCGTCGGCGCCGCTGTCGAGAGAAAACCCGTCTCCAGACCCGACTGTAGAGTCCCTACCATTGCGGCTCCGGCTAAAAATGATACTTAGGGTAATTAAAGTCAGGGCCGCTCCCTGGCAGATGATTTCTCCCGGCTCAGCAGGAGAGTTACATAACAAGATCTGGTGCAGCAGATCTTCGTCATCAGCACTTTGAGCGCGGTGATTGGCAGGAGGAGGTCATCTAAATATTCAGGGGGCATCGGAGGGGAACAGCGTGTGTGCTGATGTTAAACGGAATATACCAGAGCAGGTTGTTTCAATAAAAAGCTGGTGTGTTTGCTTTTAATTAAACGGATTTATTCATGCAAATTTTATGCGATTATATTGGATGTATGGAGAGAGATGAGATGCATCTGATTCACAGTGGTTTCACATGAAGAAAAGCAAATGACTTTATAGTAGGTGATCTTTGACTTGTGGATCAATGTATGGAACATAAATTGATTATTTGTGGCGTTGTGACGTAGTTCTATGTCAGACATATGGCCCACAGACCAGAACTTTCCCACCAAAGCATCAGATCTGTCCCATGGGACGACCTTGAAAAAAAGTTTTAAAAAATTACAGAGAAAGCTTTAAATCTGCCGTTGTCCTCAGTTAGTGGGGATCCGCTCCAGCGCCCCACGAATGATAGGATAAAGTGGTCTGAAAGATGGAAAGATGAACTTTAAATCTGACAAAAAGGAAGAAATTCAAGTCATTTTTAGTGACAAAATTGAAATTCACATATTTTGACTTATTGCTGCATTTTGCACCAAGAGACATTCTTTATATGACATAATGTTAAACTTTCACTAAATGTTTTTCAGGGTTTGTAAACTGGTCTTGAATGGAAAATTTCATAGGAAATTGATTAGGTGATTGACCTTTTTACGGGCAGAACTACAGTAGTAATAAACCTAGTCACCGTGGTTCATGTCAAGGGAATCATCGATACAACGAAGGTTTTAGCTGGAATTAGACACATGATCCCATTTGGTTGCAGCCCACAAGCCAATTTGCAGAGATCAATTCATTATTGATGGCACAATTTATGAAAAATTGATTTTTCACAATCACATTTAAACCTCATTTCAATCATGAATACTCCTTAAAAATGTTTTTATCTTTGTAGTAGATGTGCTCAGTCGACTACTGGACCTCTGACCGCGAGGTGCAGATTTTGTGGCCTTCCCAATGATTAACATTACTGATCCTGCAGCTCAGAAGTGAGAGGGATTCCATGATGAAAACACATATGGCGTTACATTTTTGGCTTAAGTTGTAACATTTTTGAAAGATAATTCTTTGGTCATATAGTAACTTATTACATTATAGGCAAAATGTTCTTAATGGATCAAATATCTTTTTCACTGTTGGTAAGTTCAGCCTGATCTGAGCTGAGGACGGGGACGTTGCACCCAGAGCAGGTCAGCAGTTCATCACATTCAACAGAGAGACGAGCACACACACTCACCTTCACAGCCACGGTCAATTCAGAGCCACAAATCAAACTTAAAGGCCTGTTTTTTTTTTTAGACTTTGGGGAAAATTGAAGTACTAGGAGAAAACCCTGAAAATACCGCCAAGCCCATAACTTGTGATCTTCTCTCTGTGAGAGAAAAAAAACATTTTTTTTGGAGAATTTGGCTTCTTTGTCTTGTTTGTCTTTTTCTTTGGTAATTTCACTGACAGCTAAACATCTCTGTCTCTGGCGTTAAACAATCTGCACACTGTTTTTCTGGCGAACGTGGTTTTTGTCAAACACAGGTGCAGCCGTTCGCTTTATTGCGTTCAGGTGTTTCGGAGGCGCTCAGCACGCCGACTTCCTCCGCCGGCGGAGTTAATGTGATTAAACACACCTGTGTTTTGTGCGTCAGCCGAGGAGACGACCTGTTGGCTTTCGAGATGAGATTTTCTGTCACTGCAGAGAGAAAACTAAT
Organism: Salarias fasciatus; assembly: GCF_902148845.1. Taxonomy (NCBI): domain Eukaryota; kingdom Metazoa; phylum Chordata; class Actinopteri; order Blenniiformes; family Blenniidae; genus Salarias; species Salarias fasciatus. Next base: position 13,363,229 of record NC_043763.1, read on the forward strand.
ACATTTCTCCATGTTGATTTGCTTTGTATCCCCATTGTCAAATCAGTTGACTTTCTGGAAATCAGTGCACCTAAATAAAGCTAAGGAATTTAGACAAAAACATAATCTCCTGTTAACTTTCACATCGTCTTTTCATTTGTCTGTGCTCTTGCATTTTAAAAAGAAAAAGTGCTGAAGTCGCTCATAAATCTTGCAGTACACCTGGTGAACTTTTTTATAATCTGTAACAGTTTGAATTATTCATTTGATTTCTGCTTTGTCTTAATTTAATACCAGTAAAATCATGGCGGGCCAATAGTAATCACGGTCCTTATATTTATTTGCTGTCAGTTTATTTAACATTTAAAACTAAGAATCAATATTAGGTTTAGAAACTTCTCCTCTACCCCATTATTTCATTTCTGTCACAACATCTTCCTTTCATTTTTGGATTAAGGATTTCATCCTTTCTGTTATTAAAGGCACTGACTTAGACTCCTAATCCTTGTCTTAGGAATACTTTCTTTATCAAAGTAGGTTTTCCCTCGCAAACTATTTTCCCCGAAGCGATCGAAACCAGACCTTTGCCATGCATTTTTCACAGGAAGGTACTCATTTTCAATCCTGCCCCGAGAGCTTCTGTGCACGCTGAAAAATACCATCATCATTTTATGATCTGCCCATAGGAGCGTAATGATCTGTTTAGTATGTCAGCAGCATGGCACTGAATGGGTAATGCGATATGAAATGTTTACTTAACCCCCCCCCCCCCTCCCCCCCCCCCCCTCCCCTCCATGTTGGATTGTTCATGCAGAGGGGCAGGTTGAAGGAGTGAAGGATACGGAGCTCCAGTGTCGCTTCTTCTTCTGCTACCTTCCCACTAATGAGGTTTGCTGATGATAATGACGATATGATGTAAGTGCTCCGAAACAACCTGGGGAGATCCCGGGAGTTGTTGTTTTAATGAAGAGGGGATGAAACGGTTCAGGCGGGAGATGGAGAGAGGCGGAGTGCCGAGGGTCCCGAGAAGAAACCGAGGCCAAGAGCATGAAAGCATGAGTAAAAAAAAAAAAAAAAAAGGACAAAATGAGGCGATACCAGCCAAGAATATGAAATATGCCAGATTGAATTCAATACATCTCAAACAATGTGCATTGTCGCTGCTGCTCCCCGCTTGTTTCTGCTCCCCTCTAATACTTTTCCTCAGGTCCCGGCTGGTCGTGCGGATTGTGTTAGCCGAGCGAAAGAATAGGACGGTTTGGGTTGCGTCTGCTGGATCCTCTGGTGGGACGTCTTCTGCTCCGTTTTCACACAGACCGCTCGGAGAAAGATAATAACACATGGAGTGGTGTCTGGCTGCGCCTCGGACTGGCCCTGAGAGACAAAAAAACACAGGAAATGTGAAAGAGATCTACTTGAAGGATTAGGAGGACAAAAAGTTGGGTGCAAAAACAAAGACGGGGTCAGTTCATTCTATTTTATTTAATTTTTTTCCCATAAAGGAAAGAGAAATTAGGTGGAAGAAGAGGGGAAAGTGGTGGAAGTCCGCGATGCAGATGCAGCAGGAGATTATTTCGGAGGTATGAGTCAGCCGGACGTACCGCCGTGTAGGTGGAGGGAAAGCGGCCATAAGCACATGGTCGGATGGGCCCAGCGGGCGAGCGCGGAGAGGCTGGTACTGCAGGGGTAAACACTGGCCTTTATCACGGCGCTTCGCCCAATGTTAAAGATGCCCTCTGGTGCAGGCGGCTTCCAGGATGAGACTGCCGGCATTTAAAACAGATGAGGACGAAACGCCTTTGTGTTTCGCTTGGCACCGCTTCAGGTGAGGCTGAGCTGAAGGAGCTGACCCTGGCAACGTTCACGCCGCTAATCGCCTGGATTTTCTTCTTCTTCTTCTTCTTCTTCTTCTTCCAACTTAACAATTTGGCAATCGAGTTCATCCTAAAAACGTTTGGGCCATGTATTTTTGCAACAACGGGGTTATTTTCTGCTTGTCAGAGTAGACAAGAGAATCACGAGACGCTTGGCTTGTGTGTGTATGAGTGTATGAGTGTGTGTGTGCGTGTGTGTATGTGGGTGTTGGAGCAGTAATGAAAACCACTTTTTCATCTTGGTCCAAAACATCCCCGGTAGATTTTTAAACAGTGGGAGCGCAAAGTCAAACAAAAGAAGGAGCGGGTGGATCATTTGCATTGTAATCCGTCAGACTAGGCAGGAAAAAAAAAAAAAAAGGAAAAAAGTCTAATTTCCATCCAGCAATGTGAGCCTCGCTACCTTGATTTCATCCGGTATGGAGCTCCTATAAACAAAGCCCTCGTTTTACACTATGCTAATGGGACATAATGAGGCCCGACCAGCAGATGTTGGCGCACTCTTGCGGTTTCGCGGCTGCTTAATTCTGCTGGGTTCTGCGAACCACCTGGTTTCTGTGCGTCTCTCCGACGTGAACCGTGCGAACGCCGCCCTCCGGTTCCGGGGATGTACAGATTTTTTTTTTTTTTTTCTCAGCAGCGCCGCTCCTCCTGGCCTGCAGCGTAATCCTCACCTCAGGTCTAATCCTGAGTTAATTCTAAGCAAGGCTCGGAGGGATGTATATTTAAGAAAAAAAAAAAAAAAAGATACAGCTAATCTGATTTGCTTTCAGACAGGGAGGATCGGGACTGATGTGATGGCGGTGATATTGATCATTCTGATTTGATGCGGCTGATGCTGATGGGACAGGTGACAACAGAGGCCTTAATAATAACTTCTGTCTCTATCGTCCCGTCCGGGCTGGAAATTTGTCTCCGGTCTCAGCGCAGATGCAGTAAACACATAAATCCGCCTCTGCTGCATTTCAGATGCAGGAGGTGTGCACATCCATTCAGGATAATGCAGTTGGAATAGTTCATCTGGCTGCTGACAGCCCGGGGGACAAAGGACCTTTTATAAAGGTTGTTTTTTTTTTTTTTTGGTCATCTGCATTTTTACAGCAACTAGCAGAAGAGGTGACTGCATAATCTTGTAAATGCAACTATTTCCAAGCAATCTATACACTTGAATTGTGTCAAGTTGTTGCTGTTGCCAATTTATTTCCCCTCCAGATTGATTTCAGATGCCATTTGATGAATGCATGCTTTTAGAATCAAACTTTCCCCACACTAGTATTTTCTTCGTCTGTCTGTCAGACATAAGAATCTTGCTCAAAGCTTTCAAAATCCAAACTGAGTGATGTTATTCAGTATTTATTTATACAAATGAAATCGGCGTTGATCGTGGCGACGATGCTAATGATGTTTATGAAGACGATGATAAGGATAATGAAAACAGCAGGGGACGTAACGCGAGTGATTAAAATTTTGATGAAGAAAATTAGGGTGATGACAGCAACGATGATGGGCTGTGGTTAATGTTTTCATTTAATGGTGATTATATTAATGCTAATGATGATATCAGTGGCGGCGATCATAACAACGGAGGGAGACGACAAGGAAATGGCTTTGGTGCTCTTTCTCAGCGCTCCAAGAAACATGATTCCACACATTTCTGGAAAGGCTCAACTGCATTTTATCATCAAAAGATATGTATATTTTTTTCAAAAATATGAAGAAAAGGTATTAAATTATCCTAATTCCATAAGTATGTGCAAAAAATGGATGACTTTAGGGAGCTGCAGTCATATTTGTTCATTATTCAGATGCTGAAATGTATTTTTTAGTCTGGAAAAATGAACATCTGCCAGAGTTCATTATCACAACATAATGGCAATTATGGCTCTACTATAGATAGTAGTATTCATTAATGCAAGAGGATAGACAGTTTCTAAGACACCGTTAGAAAAAAATCACAATAATAATCATTAAACAGTAAAACTACAAAAGACAGGAAAACACTGAAAAATAAATTCAATAAGTGTAACGTTGCAGTAAGCAGACAAATAAATAAGCTAAAAGTGCAGTTATTGCAAATGTCGCAGCCTTTAACTGAACTAACACGTCAGCAAATGCTGCTCATTGTCTGTGGAGTGAAAAGAGCCAAGAACAACAAAACCTTTCGATGTGAAACACTTTGGAGGATCTGACTATATGAGCTAAAGTGGCGCGAGACAAAGTTAACTACGAGGGCTTCACAGCCGATGCTTGAGAGTTGGCGCCACCGATTTATTCGCTTAATAGGTTTTGACTGGTCTGCTGGTCAAGCGACATTTATCTCTGTGTAGTGGTGGTGGAAATCAAATGAATTGAATAAAAAATGTAAATGCTTGATGTTCTTTGTCAGGATTGATGTGTTGGTGGTGAAGATGGATGTGAACAGCAGCACTTCTGGTATGGTTGTACGATTCGCTGTGATTTGAAGAAGGATGAAAATAGAGGAGGGATTCTCCGGCTGTGGCACTAAACAGCAACGATAATGCCAGAAATGGCACAAATGACAATAATTCACGTAAAGCTGCGTGATTATGAAAGTGTTTAGATGAAAAATTGATAGAAGGTGCTGAGCGTGTGACCAGGCGATAGAGCAGTCGACCAAATATCCCCGAAAGCGTATAAAAGAGTCTTTTGTAGACGAGTGTGTGTCCATGGTAACAATAATGATTACACTAATGCTGTTGGAGATGACATGATGAATCATAGCGATTGTGCCAGTATGATGATTATGATGGTGAAAATCAGGAGATTGATGACGCCCGTGCCCGGCGGGGCTGATATTGACATTAGCAGGGACTGTGCCTGTTGGACGGACGTGGCGGCGACGCCAAAGACAGTATGATTAGCAGTGGCTCTGAAGATTTTCACAATGATGACACAGATGAAAGGGACGCGATGAGTCACCTCCTCCGCGCCGCTCGCTCTCCTCTCCCGGCCCAATTTTGAACCCTCCACCACCCTCAGACACCTTTCTTCTCTCAACTTTCCTCTTTTCCTTCACTCTCTATAACTCTTTCCGGCTCTCTCTTGAGGAGGTTCGTGAGAGGAGACTCCATTAAGATTCCTCTTCTCTCCTCTCTCTTACCTCTATGGAAAATAAGGGAGAGGAGAAGATGTGAGAACATTATTAGCTTTTTTTTTTTTCTGGAATTGTCTTTTTTCTCTTTCTTCTCTCCTTTGGAAATAGGAAAAAGAGGGGGGATTCTCCCCTGATGAGATTGCCTCCTTCTTCGAGGCGTTATGTCACAAACGAGGGACGGTTTGCTCGTTTCTTCTTTTGTGTCCGCCCTCCTTTATACGTCGTGGGGGGGGGGGGGGGTCGTCTGCCCGCCAACTGTGTGGACATACTGTATGCGTCTTTGTATTTCTTTGTCCGTTTTGTGAGGCCGTTCAGGTGTGGCTCAGGAGTGTGTAAGTGTGTTGGCTTCAGTCGAGGCGGAAAAAAAAAAATATCCTTACACTGGTTTGAAGTGCCTAATCAAAGGCTGGCAAATTTTCCTCGTCTCTTGTGTAGTTCTGAGGCAACTGCTGGGCCCCTTTTCTTTTGGCTTCCCCCCCACTTTTTTTTTTTTTCCTTCCTCCTTTCTCTCCCACCTACTCTCATCTCTGATTACTGAAGGGGCTGCAGGAGGGCTCTGTTCTCCACCGAGCTCCGTGTTGACGTCCTTCAAAACTGTTGCGCTCGGGAGACACGTGCCGCCGTACGGGGGGGGGGGGGGGGGGGGGGGAGAGAAGACGTCCGCCTCCGTACGGGCAGCGTTCCCCTCAGAAGCCGTGACAAGTCGGCCTTTTTTCTTATTACCCGACCGTGGAGGAACGGACGCGAGCGGGCGACACGAGGCCTGCTGTGTCACCAAATCATCCGACGCTCGAGGTGCAGCCAGAGACAGGAAGGAAGCCGAGGCGAGATAGTAACGGTTATATTTATAGTTATTGCACAGTGGTGGATTTTATTTGCCTAACAAGGAATATGTCTCAGAGGAGCTTCTTCACTTTCTGAGATAAGGAGGTGTTATCAAGCAGAAGGAAAAAGAAACTGGCCTAAATGAGGGATTTTGGGTTAAAAAAAAAAGGAGCTGTCAGCCATGTTTCTTAATGAGATTAGTGTCAAAAGCAATTACTATGTGATTTGTTAAGGCAACACGCGCAAAATGTTTCATATCTGTCCCGAATTTTCACAAAAAAGGCGAAATGCCTGGATTTAAGGGAGAAAAAAAAAACGCCAATGGAGGAAGATAGAAAAGAGGAAAACTGAGATGAGGATGAAGGGAAGACCGTGAGAGATGGAGAGAAAGAGCAAAAAAAAAAAATTGACAAGAGGCGTGTATGGCTGTCTCTGGGTGCTGTGAGGAGTATAGGCTGTGGCATCCGCTAGTGGTGCTGCATACTCTGTGTTTGATCAAACACACTTCAAACACCCTCGCTGACTTCCTTTTGCAGAGAGTTGGGAGACGTGCGTGCGTATGTGTGTGCGCGCGCGCGCGCGTGTGTGTAGCCCCACGTTTGCTGAGGAAAGCGTTATTGATGTTTTGTTTATCTTAAATGGGTCAACCCTAAACAAAACAAGCACAGTGTCTACAGTAGCGGCGACGTCGACTGCTGTAAACCGCACTTTCCTCGCGGCTCCCAAATCGGTGAATAATGTTGATGAATGACCCTGAGTGTGTGCTCGCCTGCTCTGTGATCAGGGCTGTGCTTTTTATGTGTGTGTGTTTTTTTGGGGGATGTGCACAGCTTTGTCTATTATCACTCCCCAGACACGTTTTCACCTCTATTAAGTTATTCGTCATTAATCGCTTTGTGCATCTACTTCATTTCATGTCTTCATTCTCGTCGCAGATCTGTGTGTCTTAAAGAGCCGCGACTCCAGAGAGCTCATTAAGGCCATTAGCAGACGAGTCACAGAATAGTTAGGCTCTTTCGCTGTTGTCTGCTCTCATCTGGCAAACTCCTGCGCGCACAGAATCGCCGACCTTTGACTTCTGCGCTCATATCCGCTCGCCGCTCAGCCCCTATAGGCGCCGCTCATACATGTTGCATTATGCGACTTGCTGTGACTTCTTTAATTTTCCTACATTAAAATCACTCCCAACAAAGTCCTACTTTCACATGAAAGTTTGATTAGGAACATTATTGAAGATTAGATTGATGAATTATTGATCAGCAAGGTGGGAAGTCAGTGGGGAGTAGATTAGACACGGGCCAGGAAGTGATGTTTGTGCTCGTCTTTAATGCATGCATGAGACTGTATATGCATGTGTGCAGTTGAGCATGTGTGTGTGAGATCAAAAGCTGGTGCATATGTGCTTTTGAGTTAGCGATCAAGTGCATGTGACTGCGTGTGTGTGTATGTGTGCGTGTGTTTTTTGCGCAGAGTGCACTTTGAAACACACGCGCGTCTGATGAGAAGCTGAAACACCGAGCACGCTCGCGAGCCTGACAGTAAATGATAACTCAGCCCGAAGCTGATGGTAAGTCGGTAATGATTCTATTTTCAAAGATCATAGAGAGCGCTCTCTGATGTTCCTGTAAACTCTTTAACCTTACATCAACGCGTCAACAGCGGCGCGCAGGCAAAAACAGAAACTGCTGACCGCTTTCTGACTTCCCCATGCAGACTATAGGCGCGAGTCTGGGATGCAGGGAGTGCTGGATGATAAAGTCCAGGCAGTCGTCCAGTTTTTTCAAAAGACGTCAATATAACATGTTAATTTACAAAACTGTGAACAGAGGACACCGGCTGCAGTTACATAATGGGTTGGTCAGTCGGATCAGCTGTGGGTGGAGGCGTGAACTATGTGCCGGAGAAGTGTTAGATAATGTGCAAATACAAAGGCGAACATCGGAAGTTCCAAAAGCACAAAATGAATGAATGTGTGAGTTTACTTTATTTATTTATTTTGTAGATGAGCGCATTCGTTTGCGCTGACTCAGTCTGTACATGCAGGATGCACAAAGCGGAGCACCTGTCCCAGCAGAGTGTTGGGACTTGAACCTGTAGAAATACAATGCAGTGGGGCGAAAAATGCAGATCATCAGGACTTTTGTAGCAAACCACAAGTCCCTCAAGCAAAGATGTAAATAAGAATATGAGTGGAACTTTATAATACAGAGATCAATTGCCTTGGAAATAATGCAGGACCAAAGAACAGATGGTGCTGCAAAGTGTAAAACCACACTCACGTGTAAATAAGACTATATAAACTGTAGCTCTTAGCTAGCCAGAAAAATAGCACTGGCATAAAAGTCGTACTGAGAGTTTTTGAGGACAAAATGGAAACAATCCTGTGATTTTACCTACATTATATCAAACTACGTTGCTAAATACATATCTAACAGCTTTGAGGTCTATCATCAAGAAAAGGCCCCGTCTCCACCCACACCCGAGACGACTGCCCCCCAGTCCCAGTGTGTGTTTACAGCCTATATGCCATATCATTAGGGACACTTGTACAGTCTGCTGTCATCTGATTATGCAGCAGCTCCACTATCAATTCTAAGAACTGTACAATTTTTAAGATTTTGGTTGATACACTCAAAAAAGGAGTTGACTTTATGTTAATTTTTAGGCGCCAGCGGGTGATGGTGTCGCAGTGGAGCCCATCAAATTAAAGGATATCCCTACTTTTGTTGTCAAACTTTAATATCATTGCAACCATCTGGAAAAAAATTCCGTATACTTATCTTTCAATCAACCAATGCTTTACATACATGAAGACATAATATTTGAGAAAAACAAAACAAAAAAAACTTACTTCCAGAATGTGTCTTGTTTTAGGAGCTGGAGATGACTGAGGAAACACTGTCTTTATTTTATAATGAGTAAACGCAGAAGCTCGTGTGTTCAAGTCAAAATGAAAAGACAAATCCCTGGAAAAGACTTAAAACTAAATCTGACGTTAAAGAAAGAAGTAAATGATTGAATCTCTGTAAGGGAAGAGTTTATTGTAAACACGCTGCATCAGATCATATAAGATGTATAGGATAACAGATAGTAGATAGGTTTTAATGTCGTACATGCTGTCACGGACATACAACAACTTGGAAACATTGATTACATTTTAATGGGTGAGCACTACAGAGTTACTGAACAACACATAAAACCAGAGTCCTGATTAAACCCCCATTTCTCTTCCCGATCGGGTCCAACTAGAGATTTTGACAAATACCACCTGTCTGAAATACATGGTTACTCTGAGAGTTCTTCCAATGTATCACTGAAAAAGTGAATGACACATTCAGCACAGCGGTGAGCAGGAACAAGCCTCTCAAAGCACATAAAGGCAGTAACCTTCATTTCTCTGAAAGACCACAGGTATTTTCTTATAGAGCTCTCTCTCTCTCTCTCTCCCTCTCTCTCTCTCTCTCCCTCTCTCTCTCTCTCTCCACCTCTGTGCTGTCAGCTGAAATCTTATGAAATGATTGAATGAAGTGTTTATAATGGAGCGTATTTTATTGTCTGGAAGGCGTAGAGGTTGGGCGGTCAGCATGTTGAACCTGGGACCAGTAAATCTCAGGCTCAGACCTGCTCCGGTCGTGTCCTTGACCGCGGTTCTTCACCATGCTGGCTCCTCTTAGGTTTATTGTCTGGATAAGAGCGTCTGCTCAATGGTTTTGCAATATTTACGTCAGTATCATTCATTCTACGCCAGGGAATGATTTCACTAGTATTTTGAATAATTGTAGTGCCGGTTCAAGAAAGAAATTGAGAAGAGAAGCACTGATGGAAACCTTGACTTACCAGATATTTTTTTATTAAAAGGATTTAAGTGGAATGAGAGCAGTTTGTTTTAATTGCTCATAGATCCTAGTAGTATTTTATAATGTTAAAAAATACGTGCCACAGAAAACCACTGCTTGGTGTAAGGAGAAAGTGTAGGTATGATGAGAGTTGGAGGGGGTGTAGTGCAGTGCGGTCCAGGCTCCATTAAGGGGTGTCATCCTCCACACTTTGAAAACCTCTTTTTTTTTTCCACTCAGCTTAAAGGCTACAGGCACAGGTTTCACATCCGTCTTCAGCTGGAGATGGCAGTTTAAGATGATTTCCTGTGACTGGACATAAACACGTGTGTCCATTCGTTATTGAGAAGTGATAATTGTTTTTTTGGGGGTTTTTTCTTAAAAAAAAAAAAAACATTCCATTTTCTAGCCAGTAACCTAGGTAACCTGCTCCATGTTATTTTTGTCCTATAATAATTATCCCTTATATTCCACAGTTATGGTAATGACCCAGCGCTTTAAGAGATATTCACAGTGTAGCTGAGCCGCATTGGTTATGGTTTTCCATTTCACACTTTGGCTGAGCAAAACTTACTCACTAGGTCAGTGAGTCCTCATTAGCTATGGGCTGTGTGAGAGGCTGGGATCACATATGACTCATTAACTGCCAGTAAAATGCTTCTTGGGCAATCAAGTAATAATTAAACCGCACTTAGACACATAAAAATCAATGTAGAAAATCATCAAGTTCTGCAGTTTGAGCCTTTGGTAGTGACCTATATAAATATGGGGTACTTAAAGGAAAAAGCCAACAGAATAATTGGATAGTGATATATTTATAGACAGAGCTGAAGATTTAGAACTAAAATAGTTCAGTAACAAAGTGGCAGGAAAAAAAAAGAAAAAAGGAGTGCAGTGATCTCGTAAGGAAAAGCTTTTGGGAACCAAATCTAATAGGTTTTAAGGTGACGGGATAATAAATTCAAAGAGTCTTCACCTCATTCCTGTGAAGAAAAAAACAAATAGTCAGCGAGCGTCAGCTCCTCGTCTTTTATTTAGGAGCCCATTTCGTCGCCTGGCCCCTAAACACGCTCTTACCAAAGCGTCCGGGGAGCTACTTAGCAGACAACTCCGAGCCGGTAATGAGGAAGGTGGCTCTTCTCTCCGAGCCCGGCATCTTCCTCCTCTGAAATCCAGCCTCCCTGTTTTTGATGGCGTTGTTGTGTCTCGCTGCGTCTCTGGGCTGTGACACCAACCAGCACCGTCTGCATCCAAATGATCCGCCCGCGTGGAAGCAGCCTCAAATCTCACATGCTGAGCAGCCCACACGGAAAGTTGTGGAAAAAAAGTGGAGTTGGAGTCGTCGTCGTAGAGAAAGTCCCTCACAGGTGAGTCGGGGCGTTTCCAGTGGCCTCCAGAAAGCAAGATGTCATCCGAGAGAGGAACGTCTGCTCCAAAAGCGCCAGTTACTGACAAAAGTCAGTTATGTGTACTTTTATGTCAGCTTAAAAAGTCCCTTTAACATCTGTACGATGTGCTCGCCTTATTCAATAATGTGAATTTTCAGACGTTTCTGGTTCACAGTTCCTTCTCATCTCTAAACTCTGATATTTTTTTTTCTCCCTTCATGACAATTTTTCCATCATTGTTCAGAGCGCTTTTTTTTTGAGTGTGATGAAGGGCCCATTCAGCCTTTCAAAACACCCCCATCCTCCATAATAGTTCTCAAATTCCCTGTGAAAATGTGAAAAAGAGAAATTATTCAAATGTATGTGCGCATGCATGAATTTGAGCACCCTCGATCGGAGTTGTGCTTCTCCTCGCGCGTACAGATGATCGAGTGTGTGCCGGGCATGCATGATAACTTCTGGGAGCGCGTGCCGAACCCGCCGCGATTCTGTTGCAGATGCAGATTTATTAATCGAGCTAAATTTACCGCAGGATTGGGAGCTAACCCCCTCTTTCAGCGCGCAGATCCACCGTGCCACTGTGCTAAGCTGATGCATGCAGGGCTCAGCAGCATTGGGTGAAAATATTGGTATTCAGTCTTGGGATAGTTTTACAAGAGCGGGATTTATATCCAAAGAAGAAGATTAACCAAGACCTTCGAAGAGAGAGGAAAAAAGAGAAATCCAAAAATAAATTGTTTTGTCACAGCTGTTCCTGCTGTTTTATTGATTTATTAATCCATCTCGCAACTCCAATTTCCTGAAACTTGTTCAAGCTTTATCAGCTTCTTTTATCCGCTTCCTTCACAGCGGCGATAACAGCATTAAAACAAACAGGAGGAGATAAAAATCCAGATTAAAGCCGGGCTTTCTGGAGGCATCAGTGTCAAACACAAGTCGCCTTAAATTGGAACAACCAAAAAGAAAAAACTACGCTGCACATCAGGAGCAAAGCAAACAGAACGCCACATGCAGCATGAAATAGATTCACCTGCCGGAAGGAGCATGAGTCACTGAGGAGCTCGAAAGCAGAATTTGAGGTAGTTTCTAGTTTGACTTCTGTAAAGTGCAATTAAAGAGAGAGAATTACAAGTCCAGGATGAAACGCTGATATGAGAAGAGAAAATATTTGGTTGGCTCAGGTCAAAGGAAAAAAAAAAAAAAAAAGCCTATCCAAAAATAAAAGGCTGTTGGGAAAAAAAAAACCCTCTCATCTCTGAGCGCAACCTAATGATGCAAAAATGAGCTGAGCAGAAAATAAAATGAAAACACAAGCAGAATAAGGAAACCAGAGTCTCAACTGTGACAAACAGCCGGGATCATCGCGGCTGCCAGTGGAACCTGGACAGATTTCAATCTGAGAAGATGTGTATTTATTTTTATTCCTAAGGAGCCGACTCTTCCGAGATGTGAGGAATCTTTCTTGACAGCGCTGACAGGCAGGAAGTCCTTCTTGCATTTTCACCACAGTTCATTTGGTCTGCATCTCGGGCGAAAACACAGGTTTCTCTTTCACATCCCTGGAGCACTTTAGTTTCGAACTCTTGCCATTTTTTTTTTCTCCCCCCACAAATCGGACAAATCTGATCTGAGAACGGTGCTTTCAGAAAGTGTGTGTGTGCGTGCATGTGCGTGTGTGTGTGTGTTTTATCCTCCCTGCATCCCTCCATCTGCAGAGGAAAGAACTCTTTGAACTGTGAACCAATGAGCATCACAGCAGCAGAAAGATGTTGCTAGGAGCGATTCCTGCATCCAGCTGTGGACCGACACGCAACACACACTCGCTGAAAGCACACGCGCGCAACACACGCTCGCAACAAACACAGGTGCCTGTCTTTTGGCCATGCCGTGGAGGCGATGAGACAGTTTGTGGACGTGACCCTCTCCTCTCTCTTCTCCCCTTCGTCAAACGGTAACATGTTATGTATCAGGACCGCCTTATCCCCTACTTACATCGCTGCCATTTCTTCTCCTCTCTCTCCCTCCATCTCTTCTTTTTCTGTCTAATGCATAGAGACAGGATGGATGTATAATTCATAGCCGCTCTGCCAGCCGTGCTCCTCTCGGTGCGTGTGTGCGTGCGGGCGTGCGCGTATTTGTGCCGCTGCCATTACTTGTCAGGCCGAAGAAACAGACCTCAGCCGGAGTAGCAAAGCGGAAAGAACAGGTCATCTGAGTACATGTGTGTTGGTGTGCACATGTGTGTTTACCTCTGTGTGTCGTTGCTTTGAGATAAATCATGTATAGGCGTGGGAACACTCGCTTGCTGACTGTTCTATATGTTTGGTCGCGTGGCTGGGGGTTAAAGGAAGCGAGCGCGGGCACAGCGTCGGACAGCTGTTTTCTTTTGGTGTATTTATTGGTTTTGGGATTCGTATTTATCCCGGCGTCGCCGTGCCTCTTATGAAACCGTAAAAGCGGGCCAGCGTTTGCTCTCTGACGGCAGACATGCTTCTCTGAGCTCGAGTTTCTCTGAAATAGAATTTGGGAGGGCAGGACCCACCTCTCTTCTCCACTCAACCATACACTTACTCATTCCCTCTGGGGAGGAGAGAGAGGGAGGGAGAACAAGGTACAGGAGTGGGAGGAAGGAGAGAGAGAGAGACGCGATGAAAGAGGGGAATAAAGTGCAAAGGAGGGAAGGGGAGAAAAGATGGAAATGGCCATGTGGAAGAAATTAAGTAAGGGAGGGAAAAGTGAGATAAAGAGAGGATGACTTGATCTGCATGCATTTAAATGCCGCTGGGAGATGACTCAACTTCACCTGAGTGTTTATGTTCCCCTCTCAGCTTTATCAGTTCATTCATTCATTTGGTAGATTATGGTATTGATGTTGTGTGAGAGAAAAAAAAACAGCAAACTGCTGGTGCTTTAAAAAAAAAAAAAAAAAAGCCTTTTTTTTCCTTATGAGATCAGTGTTTGGCGTGAGCGTCTCTTGTCTTCAGAGCAGCATCCGTCCTCGGTACATCTGCAGACGCTCTTTGAAGGAACGTGCATGGATAGTGTTGCAAAGCATCTCTGAGCCGAGCACAGATCTCCTGATCATGTAATCTGGTTCAGATCCTTCTGTTCTTCCTGGTAAACCCACACACACCTGATCATGTGGAGACTGGGGGGACGCCATGTTCTTCACACTGAAGGCAGTTCGGAATAAACACTGGTTGCACGCTGGTGCTTTTTTTTTTTTCCTGTTTGCTCTTTCTTATTTTTGGCATTTTCCCATGAGGAGTTTCCAAAGCCGACCTTTCTCTTCTCGTCTTGCCTGGCTCCGTCTCCAGCATCCTTTTCCCTGCAATAGCTCTGATCTCTCCTAAATACATGACGAAACCGCCACAACCTCATCTCTCTCACCTCCTTGCTGAACCGCTTGTTTTTCCTCTGCTGCGGAATAAATTTCAAGCCAATCAAACACTTTCCTGCTCGTATTACATGATGGATAAGTCGCATTATAACACACCCACCTGAAGGAATGTCTTCTATGTATTCACAAGCATTACTAGTAATATTACATTTGTTAATTTATGTCCGCAAATTCCTGAAAAACAAAACAACAATCCATTTTAAAGTGGAACATAATTTCACACATCATCTGTTTGACTCCTGGTTACAAGTTTTGGAATTAAAAAACAAAAAAAAAAAAGTTGGATAAAGGTCCAGGCCGCGCAAATTCTGATAAATTGCCTGGAGTGATGTCTTTTGAGTTTGCGTTCGTAATGTCTGAGAATGAAAAGAATCTGGAGGTGTGGAGTTAGCGAGAAATGAGTTTACGAGACCTCTGTAGCCCACTCGCCGCCGCCGCGGCATTAAACGCTGCTGGTGTAGCGTACTCAGATGTCTCTCTGAACCGTCAGCGGCTGAGTTGAAATGTCAGTGATGTGGGTGCCACGTTTTGACAAGGAAGATGAATATGTGGAATGAAAAAAGACAGCGTGTCTTCTTCTTGCTTGTGTCTTTTTTCTTTGTTTTCGTCGAAAATCCGGCTTTGTGAGTCTGACAGTATCACAGGAGCGTGACACCTCCTCGGAGTTGCACCGAAAAAGTGGAACAGTATCATAAGCATCACTATAACGAGTGTCATTATGATGCCACGGAAAATGGGTCCTTCTAAATACATTCTGTACTGTGTGGAGGCGGAAGCGTCAAATTATACATATTCTCATATGGCGGTCCGTTCTTTCTGCCTTTCTGCCTTCAGCCGACGCCAGCAGACTGTGTGTGAAGCCAGGCTCCACCTTTTAACCTGAGGCACTTTGAGAGAACATGCAAACTCCAGACAGAAAGACCTCTGAGTCCGGACTCGAACCGGGGACAGTCCCAGTGAGAGTACCAACCACTGCTTCACTGAGTACTTCATACTTCTAATTCAGTATTTCTTAAAATCGCCAACATTTCCTGTTCTGGTGCTGCAGTGCTCCTCTGTTTCACTGAGTCTGCTTGTTGTTAAAAAGCGAAACTATTTTGCTGTGGCCTGTTTTCCAGCATGTACGCCTCAAATAGGAACCAGCAGGACGACCGAGAGCCGTAAACCAGGATTAGCTTGAAAGCATCGGGAGATATTATGATTCAGACCAAAGTAATGAAAGTAGGACGAAAATCAGCTCTATGAATTTCTAGAAAATCTGCCACGTATTGGCCCAGAGTGTGTGTGTGTGTGGGTTGTTGAGGTTTGAATCCTGACTGTGGAAGAAATGACATCCAGATTAAAAAACTAAACGAATTCACAGTGGATCTTGTACAAAGGAGCAGTGAAAAAGACATTTCTTTATATGAGACTGAGTGATGTACTGATAATAATCTCATTTTAGATCAACATTAAATGTTTCCTGTTGATTGCTGCATCCTGCCTGCCTTCAACACACCGTCCTACACAATAATGACTTTTTACCATTTCCACTTTAGGAATAACTTTTAAAACTGTACTTTTTCAGTCGATGTTATGACTACTTCAGAGAATGATCTATTTCTTTTTCCTGCTGCGGATGCAGATATGGAAAAAAGGAGGGGAGAAAAACTGAGCGAACGGCAGAGGAAGGAGAACACAGGGGAGCTATACGTACATAGTGCAAAGTAATGGCGAGAACATGTAGGGCAACAAAAAAAAAAGAAAAAATGGAAATGGGGGAAAGGAAGGAGCTATAAGCCACTGAGTGCATGTACAGGAACAGATACAAGAACAAGAGAGAGTGAGGCCCAAAGTGCAAAAAGACACGGAACGGTGGGGGGAAATAAGTAAAAGAGCAAAAAAGGAAGCAGGATAGTGGAGTAGAGACAAAAAGAAAATACAGAGAGTGTGAGGAGGAGGAGGAGAGACAGAGAGAGGAGGAGAATCAACTCCTCTCCTTGGAATGGGTGAGTGAGCATTGGGAACAGTCAGCTGAGTCCATGTCAAGAGGAAAAGAGCCTAAACGAGGACGGAGCTCTACATGCACAGTTTAGCCCCCCGCCTCACCGCCGCAGACAGCAGGAAGACTAATGGACACCAAGCAGGGCGGCGGGCGAAGGTGGAGGAGCTAGGAAACAGACATGAGAGGCTTCAACTGTTAAAAAAATATGTTAACTCTACTGTAAACGTGATGCAGTCCACTATCTGATATACAGAGAAAATGCTCATGGGTAATCGTGAATTTTATTTTTTTTTTCAAAGTCTCAAAACTCATTTAGAGTAACTCGATGCTGCTGCTGCTGCGGCCGTGTTTAATAGATGGCAAGAAGGGAGGCAGGGAAAGTTACATCAAAGTGCAGTTTGTGATAGAAATGCATTAGATATAAGCACGGCACTGATGCTCGGAATTTCAAAGCACCGGCGTTTCTGCTCCGTATCCTGGGATCTTGGTGTTTTTATTACTTCGAGGAGGTTTCTTTTTACTTTCTGTCTTTACGAGGCCGAGCGGGTGACCGTGGCCGATTCCGTTCAATAAAGTGGACGACGCCGGCGGTAGAGGCGCCCGGTTTAATGTACAGCGAAACAACGAGCGGCAGAAGCGGGGGAAAACGTCTCCAAACTAATTTTGCAGCAGTCTCACTGGCGGCGGCCGGTTAGAGCTCACTTCAGCGGACGGGACGCGGAGAGGATGGCGTGTGGAAGAGGGAACAAGTTAAATAACCACGGGCTATTATTAAACCCGCAGTGTCATCTATTCAGTGAGAGTTCCACAGTGGGACACTTTTAATTCCACTAAACTATACTGTCATTATCTAAGCAGTGGAAATGGGTGACGGAACATTTCTTTATTTGAAATTAATTTTAAGAAGTAATATTGTGACTTTGGTAAAAGGTCTGATTCATATCTCATTTACTGATGTTAAAGTTCTAAAAAAGTAATTTTCCACCTGAAATGGACTGAAGTAAAAAGTTATATAGCTCTCATAGTGACAGGTGGGAGAGATATGCTTACAATATATATTTATTTTGCCGATAAAATCTAGTTTCGCCACTGATTCAACAGCTTAGTATTCATTAGTAACGTCACACAGCATAACTGATTATATAATATAGCTGAATTGTTACACGGGCTTGAAAATTGGGTCGTCGTAGTAATTTTTATTAATGCCTACTGTTTCAGAACGGGGCCCTTTAAACGCACCTTAATATATTTGGGAATAAGGTATGAGCAATCTGAAATGGTGTACTTTACTCTGTGTTCTTATGTCTCTTATAGATAAAGGAGTAGAAAGTACACTTATTAGTCCAAAATTATCTGCAAGAAAATCTGACAGAAGTCAGTCTTTTTCTTCAAACCCTGGGAAAAAGAATAAATATCTCTGATTATGCAGAATATGTGCAGTCGTATATAACTCCTATACATGCCTCATGAATCGTCGTGGTTCGTCCTCGGTTTGTTCTGTTCGCATCAAGAAAGCAAAGCAACTTCCTCTGTTCCTGCTGAATATGTATCATCTTAACTGTTATATAAAAACACGCCAAGTCGTGCTGTTTTAATTATCTTTCTTCACTCAGCCTGAATCACAGCCGTGCCGGCGTTATACGGCAGCATTCCTCCTCTTGATGTGCGTGTAATTCAAGATGACCGCTGACGACAAATCTCAACAAAAAAATCATGCTTCCGTTTTCGACTGTAACGCCTGATCGATTAAAGCTGACTTCATTCAGACAGTCTGAAGTGAGTCGTGTTGGACAGGATCCAGCAGGATCTCTTTTTTAGGATCCCAAAGTCAAGTTAAGCCATTTTTTTTTCCCCAGGATGCTGAACACAGCCTGGTTATCTTACCAAGTGTATCTTGTATCAATCATGACCTGCAGAGGATGCTTCCCCACAGAAAAACAAAAAAAGAAGAAGAAGAAGCAGAGCCAGTTTATGTCTACAACAACAATTGACTGTCCGTGCAGCTCGGCTGGCAGCAGTCAGAAGGAGAGAAAAGAGAAAAATATCTCTGCAGAAATGCACCAGAGACAGAAAAAGTGTCTTCCCCCCCCCCCCTCCTCCCCTGCCAAGTTTAGAGTTTCCCTGTCACTGTAACTAAATAGCTCTCTATTTAATGGACAGCAAACAGAGGGGAGAAGGAGAAAAGAGATACATGGAAATGGGGCTGCATATTGAAAAATGATAGCTTGTGCTGTACAGCGGCTCCGCGGGTGACGGAAAGCAGGCGGACGGCGTGAGACCAACAGGGAGAAACACACATTTTTTTTTAAAAAAAAGGTGTCTAAAAGTCAATGTGGCGACCCCATGCCACTAAACAGCTTCCTATTTTATTGACAAAAAGTGTTGGAGAGCAGAGAGAGAGAGAGAGAGAGAGAGAATGATACAAGAGTGATGAGTGGAATGAAAAAAGGAGCCGCTGGAGACGGAGGAATCCTCTCAACCTCATTTGTGAGCTTTGGTATTTACTGCTGCTATCAGATGTGGATTAGAAGGAGATCACAGAGCCGAGGCGTTTTATCTCATTCACTCGCTGAGTATTATTAAATCATCAGTGTCCTGGATAAAGCTTCCATCTTTCCAGTTTGACACTTTCCGTCGTCTAATTAGCTTGTTTAAAAGAGCGTGTCATGTCCAATATGCCGCCTTGTCTCGTTCTCTGCTCAAGAGCACATATCAAATGTATATATCAGACACATATTTAAATTTCACGTCCCGGCGTGGGCGGATGTTGTGTCAGACTACAGGAAAAGTGATAACAGAGGTGGAAATGTGATGTTTCGCGTGTGCAAGTTTTCAATTAGCGATTCCAGATGAGATGTGTGGGAGTTTTTTTTTTTTTTCCCACAGTTTTAAGGCTCGTTTCTCCTTCAAATCTGAATGTGAAATTTATTTAGATGATCCTACTGTTTTTCCCCACACATCAAGATCTGAAGCTTGTCTTTTTTTTTTTTTTTCACTAGACGTGCATGATGCCGCATTGATGTAGTGTGTTATGTAAATTCCCTGAGCAAAATATGAATTATTGTCCTTCTTCATCTAAATGCTGGGCTGTTCTGCACATAACTGCATTTCTCTTCCAAACAACGGAAATATTTTAAAATGGAAGAATCTAAACAGTCTTTTTGGTTTGAAAAAGGAATTGATTTTTTTTCAAGGGATTAAAACCACAAAACCAACCGTCACTAATGTAATTGCTGTGTTTGGTCCATAATGTCAATTAAATGACCTTTCATTCACCTTGGATGAATGGCTTTCTGGTTTTCCATCATTTTAACAGTGTTTATGGCACCGCGTTGTCTTTTTTTTTTAGCTACAGCATATTTTTTTTGGCAATGTGATTTTAATAATAGATGAATATAAACCACAACAATTTCCTCATGTCTCTCGCTGCTGTTTCAATATTTAACCAAGACCTCAATGTTTCCTGAACTTGAGCTGCGTGACTTTCTCCAATGGAACCATAAACAAGAGAGCTTGTGGTTTTCTTGATATGGGAACATTTGCGACTCGTGTTTGCTTTTTGCAGAGCATGCAAAGCTTTCTGTACGTCATTTCATTGGTATCAATTTGAACTCCAGAAGAGTTTGTTTAGTTCTGTTCAGCAAACATAGAATCAAACACCCCAAACTATGGAGTCTGGCTAACTGGATGTGATTCGATGGTTGTGTGGGAAAAAGAAAATCTTGTAAGTTGCTCTTGTTCATGACATAAAATCAATTTTACAAGCTTGTTGATAGATGATGTTTCTAACTCATTTTAGTTGAGGGGCCACATGCAGCCCAGTTTGAGTCCGGCTGGGGTCGGATGAGTGAAAGGACGTCTGACAAATCCTGATAGAAGTCAATAAAAAAATAATCCAAATAAAACATCTAATTAATTGGGTCTTCTGTAGTTAAATAATTTAACTGTAATCAAATCTCATCGTCTGATGAAAGAAGCAACATTTTTCAATTAAAACTGATTTTGGTAAATGAGTGAATCAGTAAATAGATTCACATTTTATTTAATCTTCTAATGTCGATAATTATGTGTTGTTAAATATTCCATTAGTTTGCTACTCTGGGATTTTTTATTTCTGTTTTGTTAATCTGCTGTGTCTGCTGCATCAGTTTGCCAGAAACTGAAAAGAACACTTTATTTTGTTCTGGAATCATTTAACCAAGATTAACATGTTAAAGTACCAGTCTTAGAAATAGAAAGAAAAAAGCTTTCTGTTATCGAGCTCTCCATCATATCAGATTGTAGTTTGGAACCTGTTGGTGACGGTGAAGTGGACCAGACGTCGTCTGCATATGATGGGAACACAGGCTGACGTCACAGTTGATGTGGAATTCGTCGCTTTTTGCCTGAAGATGCAAAAACTTTTGGTTCTTCTCGATCCTTTGAGGCCTCTTGGTGTATTTATTCAGGCATCAGTGCAGCAGATGCCAACCTTCCAGCCACGGTTATATTAAAAAGCAGTGGTGCACATCTGCAGTGCAGCAAGGTTACCGGTTCCGAGGCGGCCCGATGCTGTCAGCCGCTGCCTGTCTCAAACACACACACACACACACACTCACACACACACACTCACACACACACTTTGAGAAGGGTGGGAAAATTAGTCATTGAAAATACCCAGAGGAGGACACAACATGTTGGCTTGGAAGTGATGTGGTGCGAGATAAATGGAGGAGGTGAGAGAGAGAGAGAGAGAGAGAGAGAGAGAGCAGGGCACAGCAGAGGGAAGACAAAGGGGAAGAAGGGAACCCTTACATCACTCCTCTGGGAGCCGCAGCTCCAGTCTTCCTCCAAACCTTCAAGTCGGAGCCGTCTGTCGCTTCAGGAAGAACACTGCCTCGCCACACCAACACATACAAACACACACACACACACACACACACACAATACCCTCCTCTGTCTCCTGACACACACAACAGCTGTCAGCTACCTCTGGACCCCTCTGGAGGGAGTGTGTGCATGTGTGTGTCCTGTAACGCGTCATGCATCTACATTGTGTTTACACATGCTGGAGCTTTCGGGAGAACGAGGATGTGAGTGAAGTATCAATGACCAGCGGCTCATGTTTGTCTTTTTATTCCATGCATATATTCATTTTGAAAATCATAAACTCTGAAATATAAGACAGAAAAAGAAGGGAATGACAAAAACTAAAAATATTTTTGCCTGTGCTGAAGATATTTTTGAGTTGGATGCTGATTTGAATGTGAAGGTGTGTGTGTGTGTGTGTTGTTGTGTTTGGTGTGATGCTCCATGTGTCTCCATTAGAGAAGGGGTACAATATGAACTATTTGGACGTTGATCTATCCCAAATTAAGAAGTTAAATTATTAATTTCAGAAAAATACCTCATGAACGTGAAGTAATGTAAAATATTTTGACAGACCTAAGTTTGAACAAAGCTCAGAGGAACTAATGAAACAAGAACATCTTGCTTCAAATGTGATCTTATATAACTTTTATGGTTAATTT
Source organism: Salarias fasciatus (assembly GCF_902148845.1). Classification (NCBI taxonomy): domain Eukaryota; kingdom Metazoa; phylum Chordata; class Actinopteri; order Blenniiformes; family Blenniidae; genus Salarias; species Salarias fasciatus. The sequence continues at coordinate 13,385,140 of NC_043763.1, forward strand.
ATAAAATCATCGTTGAGCATTTCCCTCCCTGTCCTGGCTTTGTGGATTGTTTGTTCACGACTGAGACTGCCTCCAGTCTGTTCCAAGATTATTAATGAGCAGAGAACAGACCTGAGTCCAGCCTGACAGGAGAAAATACGCCAAATCCTCCTGCCATCAGGTTTCATGAGAAAGGTCATCCTTTCTAAGCCTGGGGACTTTTCCGCTGCATGAACGACGCATGGCGGCCATGTGTTTTCTGCTCTACTTCCCCAAATTGACTGAATGTTTTAGATGAACGTCTGAATGTTTGGCAGGTAACGATTCTTTCCGTCTTCCTCAATTACTTTTTCTTGGATAAATGACTGCAGGTTTTAATTTAAATCACCCGCGGGGATGACTGAAGTAGTTGGATCTTGAATGCGTATTGTGCATTGATTTAGTTCGGTTTAGCGTGCGCGCAATGGTGAGTGTGTGTGTGTGTGTATGTTCATGCATATGCATCATATTAGGAGTCTGGTTAACAAGGCATTAGTGGTCTTACTGTGCTTTCTGTCACTTTTAGTCTTGTTAGAGGCTGTTTCAGGTGTGCCAAACCAAATCAATACACAATAGCTATTGCCTTACAACACATGCATGGACACACACACACACTCACAGTGGGAGAGTGTGAGAGAAATCGCTCTGTCAGCAACAATGTCCAATCAAGCGCTGTTTAAGAAGATGGAGAGCGCTGTTTGGAAGATGTGTGTGTTGCAGCAGAGGCCTTTAAAGAGGTGTTGCTCTTGTTAACGACTGAGGCTGCTTGAATTCACGTGCCGCTAATTCATCAATAACACACTTCTTTAGCTGCCAACGGATTCTGCATTATGTGCTTTCTGCGCTGCATATTTTACAGGGTTTATGGTATTTTTATATATCTGTATGCGAGCAAATGCAAGGTTATTTGGTCAAGGAGAGAGCATTACAAATGAATAGGTTCTGTTTGTTTTTCAAGCTTAGCTTTGGCAGACAGCCAGTTAAAATGTTTAGACAAACACTTCGTGACTCTGGTCCATTATGTTATACGCCCGGTAATGATCAAGAAAGATATGTAAAAGGCCGTGATCAGTGTTGACAGGTAGTGTTCATGTAGCAGCCGCGCAGAGGATAATTAAAAATGCATACTCTCTGCTATTTATGGAAGTGAAATTTCAGTGTTATGCAAGGGCGAACAGCATCATAACTCGTCCCACCACGGGGTTTCGTGTGTGTGTGTGTGTGTGTCCATGTGTGTGTGTGTGCATGATGAACATTTGACTGTTAAAGACCCGAAAAGCCATAAATCAATACTGCTAATGAGAGTCTTAGAGGTGGGAGAGGAGGGATAGAAAACCTCTCACCCCGCTCTTTCAATTTGTTTTTCCCTCCTTCTTATCTCCCTCTTTCTGTCTCTCCTCTCTCTCTCTCTCTCTCTCTCTCTCTCTCTCTCTCTCTCCGTCGGTTTCTTTGCCCACTTCTCCACCTCCCATTTGTGACTCGCACCATTTTGTTACTTCCACGCCTCTCTCATTGCTTCTTTTTTTTCTCCCCCCCTTCCATTTCTTAAACCCTCAAGTCGGAGTCAGGTGGTGGTAAACCATCCCATCATCTCCTCTCAAATGCACTTTGCTCCGCTTCTCCACTCCGACAAATTTAATATTCCTTCTCAACACTTTTCCACCAGCGGAGGCATCTCATGTTTGGCTTCCGCAGATCCGCAAACTTTGCATCGACTCCCCCGAATAGTCTGTTATTCACCAGCAGCAATCTCAATAATGGCGCGAGGAAGGACTGTGAGCAACTTGTCCAAAAATCAACAAATCAATCTGCAAATGCAGGCTTACTCAGAATTCTGGCCTTCTTGGATTTCACACAGCCTTTTGATTTTATTTGTGTTGTGCACGTGTGTTGTTCTCCAAAGTGCACAAAAAGTTTGCAGTCAGTTTTAACTTTTTTTTTTCTTTTTAACTGGATGTCAATACAGCTTGATTAAGACGCATTTCAAAAGTTGCATTACATCTTCGTTTCTGTGTTTTCCCAATTTAAGTGTGATGGATTAAAGAAAGTTAAAGTAATCCATAGATGTGTTCTGCTGCTGCTTAAGTAAATGTTTTTAGGGTTTTTTTCAGATGTGAAAAAGGTTCTTATAACCTTTTTCTCCTCTGTCAGATTGATCAGTTACTGTAATTGTAATAAATAAAAAAAAGTATCTTCCTAGAGGGACATGGCTGAGTCAGTAAAAAAAAAGTATCTACAATACTAACAAGAAAAAAAACCCAACCTAAAATACAGTTAATCACACACTAAAGTCAAATTATTCAAAAGGACAATCACAGAAGTCGGGGGAAGGAGTTTCGTGTGATTGTTTAAAAGTTTTAAGAAGGTTTTTTTTCTCAGTCATTTCAAGTATTTCTGCATCTTGTTCCAGGTAGAGGGGGCAGAAAATCTGAGAGCATTTTTCCGTTCTGACTCACAGTTCTATAGGAAGTGGATATATTACCCGCTCCGTGCATTCCACTCCCCTAATTGCAGTGCGTGGTTTGCAAAATTGTTTGAGCTAATCTGAAGTTATTTGTGGGAAAAGGGATGAATCATGAAACGCAGTTGGTGAAGTCCATTCAAAACAAAATTACCAAACATCTAATAAAGAAGTTACATAGGTGTTGATTATTACAGCTGGAAGAAAAGAGTGGGTGGAGAAATGATGGTCCAGAGACCGGTTTGCACTTAGAGGTGTGATGATAAATGGCTGACTGGGCACGGCGTCGTTTAGAGTTATTAATAAAACACAGACGCTGTATCGATCCGTGACACAGGCGGCGCTCAGCGCCGGCAGATATGCTCTCTCTGATATAGATTTACATATGGCCCCTGTTCTCCCGTATGGATTTAGTGGCAAAGCTCAGAGTGTTTCCATGGGTTTGACTGATTAGGGCTCTTCAAGACGCTGACGGTGGGAGAGGAGATAGAAATGAGGAAAGGCCAGAAAATAAGATTTATTTACTGTAAGATGAAGGGAAGAGGCCAAGAGGGAGATGCCCTCCCGTTCCCAGATCAGCTCCACACACGTGTGGAGGGCTAAGCAGACCGGACAGGTGTCAGCGGGGCGGTAAAGGAAGACGCCGTCGAGGGGTCGAGCTGTCGGCATGTCGTTAAGATTCCTAATCATTTCCTCTGACTCCCACAACTTCCCCCTCGCCGTTGACGTTCATCATTTTACCGCAGACATCTCGGAAAGAAGTTCCTCATTTGCTGTGATTATGACTCTGTTTGCATATAAATTGCTGGTAATGATTGGAGCCCTAATTTAGTGGGAGGAGACACTGAAGGAGGGGGGGTTCTCTCTCTTTTTTAATCTTTTTTTTTTTTTTTTTCCATGATGAGGAAGGAGAAGCAGATCCCATGGCTCACCGCCACTTTCACACATACACACACCAACACATGCGCACTCGCATAGCCCGTCTCCTTTTCCCCTATGAAGGCACGTGCAGGGGTCCAGGGATCACCCAGAATGCTTTGCCCTGCATTGTTGAGCTGTTCCTTTCAGTGCATTAGAGGGGGGTGAGAGGCTCTCGCTTGCCAAAAGATGGGTCAGGCCCTTTTACTGCCAGCATCCTTCTTTCACCCAGGCCTCTGTCTCCCAGGGCAACTCTCTTTCTTGTCCCCTGCATGTGTGTATATATCTCTGAATGTGTGTGTGTGCGCGCTTGTGTACACATATGCATGTCTGTGTGTGAGGAAGGAGTGCGAGTGAAAGAGGAACATGAAAGGGAAAAGCAGGCTTGATGACTCGCTGCCAGACCTTCTCCGATTTCCTCTCCACGGCTAATCTGATTGGCCCTTCTGATGCTCCGACGGTGAAAGGGCTGCAGGATTGGACGATGCCGGCAGGAATTGAGCAGGCAGTGGGCCGGACTTGGCCGGGAATGTTTGGGATGAAGCTGGAATTTGGGCAGATTTCCCCCTATAGAACTCTTTCGGGGAATCACGATGAGTACGTTGATGCGTCTGTATAGTAGGTGCGTTTATAGCTACCCCCCTTCCTCCTCCTCCTCCTCCTCCTCCTCCTACTCTGTGTGTGCTTTTGCAGTTTCAAGCAAATTTAGCAGATTTAATGGCAGAGGAAGCTTTGGATTTAGGGGGAATAAAAGACAGGAGAGGTCAGAGGAGGGAATGAGGAAACTCTATCTCTGCTCACCCAATGTAGGATTAACAAGTGAAGCAGGATGGCTATCGGAGGTACGGGAAGGCGGCGAGAGAGAGAGGAAAAGTGAAACATGGGGAATTAGAGATGTAGATCGAAACAATGAGGCCCAAATAAACCTGGCTGAGCAAACCAAACGGATGGACGGATGGAGGGATTTCCAATCAGGTCAATCAGCAGGTTCATCTGCAAGTACGTGACCATGCAAAAATCCTTAAAGCTCCACCCGGCTGGAACGGTGATCACTCGCTCTCGCAGTACCTCCGTGTTCAAGATGTAACTGTCATGGCGTCAGGAGGAGCTCTTTGAGTTGGGTTTTAATAAAGCGATGCGTGGATGAGCGAAATTACTTAAAAAAAAAAATCATCAAATCCTCAAGTTTTATGTTTTGCGGGGAGAGATTCATTAACATCCTTAATACAGAAATTAATTGAAAAAACTGGATGTATAAAGTTATCAGAAAACCGTGAAATAGTTACAACAGTTACTCAGCGGCTGACTGATAGAGCCACATCAAAAGACGCCAGCATGAAGCTCCTCACCTCATTACTAAACGTCTTACCAGACGGTCTTTACCGATATTGGGCTGCTACAACACTATTCACTCTTCTTGAATGGGTTTCCACAAGATTTCAAAATCTGGGATCAGGGATTTGCTCCCATTCAGCCACAAGAGCTTTATTGGCCAATTGTGTTGGGACTTATGGTCTGGGTCTTAGTCGGCATTGGAAAGGTGTTCAGTGAGCCTGATGCACACTCAAATCCCTCCACTCCAGACTTGAAAGACCGTTTCTTTGGGGATCTGGGTTTTGCACATGCAGGAACCTGCCATTTGCATGCAGAACATGCAGACGGCGTCTTGTTAATGCACTGGGATAAGAGGTGTTTAGATACTCTGAGACATATACCATCATGGTGGGTGAGAAGCCGTCCGCCAACACCGGAATCTCTGTGGCAAAGCGTTGGATTTTGTGCTTCTTTGCACTCGAGCATTTACAGGTTAAAATTGAGCTCAAACGAGCCGTTGGTGGACCTGAAACACCGCCGCTGAAAATAAAGGCTTTCATTAAACGGCGTCTGCTATACGTTAAGTGGTTACCTGTGCAGGTTGGTGTACGTGAATAATTGCACCAAAGTGAGCAGTCATTAACTCTGACAGTCTGCACTGCACGGAACACACAACACGATGTTTTTACACATGTAAACAGTCCAATTCTAAATAGTGATGCAGCGTAAAACACGGATAAACCGACGTGGGAGAAAAAGAGGAGGATGGGATAAAGCAAGAAAGGTGAGAGTGGGGAAAAAAAAGAGCAATAAAGGAAAACAATAAGGTGACAAGCAAATGAATAAATAAGAGACCTGCTCGCCAATTCGCCGGAAGAAAGGAGCGAGGATTAGGTGGTACAGATGCGGGAGAAAAAAAAGAGAGTGGGAGAGAAAGAGAGAGTGAAAGAGAGGAGCGGGGGGACGGAAATAAGAGAAACAAAGACCTCACAGTGTTGGGAGTGCTGCTGGGCATCCTCAGAGGAAAACAGAGCAGACTCCTTTGTAGTTGGAGAGGAAGCTCCAGGTCTTCATGGATGTGTGCATTAGCTGGTCCTTGAATTAGTGGCTCCCAGAGGTCCCTCTTTCTTTCCCCGCAGCCCGAGTCTATCACTTTCTCCATCTTCCCAGCGCTCTGAAACCATCTATTTCCATCAGTTTATCTGGACGGCTCTTCACCTCTCTCTATATCTGTCTATCTCCAACTCTTTCACTTTTTCAATTTCTCCTTCCAAATCTCCCACACAAACTTTATCTCTGCCTTTCACACACACACACACACACAAAATAAAGACCAAAATAGAAACATTTGCACAACACTGCACATACATACGCACTGAAATACACAAGAAGTTACACAAGCAGAGAAGCACACACACACACACACACACACACACTCACACACACACACACACACACACACACACACACACACACACACACACACACACACACACACACACATAGAAACAGTGTTTTTTCTCTCGCAGGCTTTCTCTCTCACTCAAACAGGCTTTCCAAACCTGCCTTCCTTAGCTGGTCCCCAGGTGCAGAACTCCGCATCAAAACAGACTCCCTCCTCTCCTCCTCCTTGTTTTTTCCTACTTCCTAACATGTCTTTATCAGAAAGGAGCTAATATTAAATATCTAAAAGCTGGTATTGACAAATGACCCACAGCTTTTTCCTCGTGTTGTCTGCTTGATCATCTCTTTACCCATTTTGTTTTCTCTGCTTTCATTCATTCTTTTCTGGGCTTTTTTTTTTTTAAATGTATTTCTTTCGCTCTGTCTTTCTCTACAAGGATCATTTCTTCCATCTTTCTCCCCCCTCATTTTATTTGATGGAAAGAAATACCAAATGTTTGAGTTGATGCAAACCTGCCTTTACCTTTAAAAAAGTCTCTTGCGGTTGTTCATTGCGGTGTTTTGGTGGGATAGCACTTCAGAGTTCGCTCTGAGATTCATTTGACAATGTTTGTTTAAAGAAAAGACTTTTTCAATTCTGATCTTGTTATTCAATGCAAAGTATCATGGAGTTTCACTTTTGCAAGTTTTTCACTTGCCGCAATAGCTGGAACTTTTTTTTTTCCACTTTAAATTCTTTCTCTTTAAACCTTGACGCACATTGATTGTCATAGGTTTTAGACACTGTAAATGTCCTCTTTCATGAGTAAGTTCACCTGAGCCCATTACCAGAGCGATATTAAGGCTGTATCTAAGCTTCTCAATGTCATCGATCCTGTTTTCACGACGGCGCGTTAGAGTGAGAAAACCAGCATCCGAGATATCCACTGTTCTTTCAAGGTCACTTTCATATTACTGTCGCTGTACCTGATGCACCCAAACAGTTCATTCTCCTTATCTGTCGTTCTCCTTTTGCCTAATTTAAAGTTAAAATAGCAAAGAGAAAGACAGTACAGAACAAACTGAAATGAGATAAGCAGAAGAGGAAATCACCAAATTGATTTTTGTTAAATCCACTGAATCCTCACATCATTTCATTTTTTTCGTCAGTCAGGTGTAGATTGATACATGGATCTCTTCAGGGCAGGAAATGGCATATTGCACATCTTAGCAGAGCCGAGATGGGCAAATTAAACCGTCAGTGATACTCCGGCTAAAGCAAACTTAAAAGAGGCGAAGCCCTGATACTGAATGCCACAGAAGCTTCACACGTCTTAAGTCCGCTCCAGAATTTGTCATGCAGAATGGGTCTGCTAATTCGCCGAACTCCTCTAATCCCGAACAGGACAGATACTGTAAATTGTTTTCATCACCTTTTGTAACTTTTTAATCACAAGATCTCCTCCGATTTATTTTTAGCGCTATCATTAGGTTTCATCATCTGACCCAGGGCCCCCCCCCCTCCCTGCTTGCATATGACCCCCCCCCCTCACAGGGCCAATGTAGGTCAAGTGTAGACTTGCAAATGTCTAATCAGCGTGCATCCTCTGCACAGCAAGCCAACAGGTAAAGCTGAGATGGAGGATATCCGAGACTGTTGTTCAGGGAGAAAATGTTCCACCAGTCGATGCCGTGTGTGTTTTTCTCAGGACAGCTGGCATATTGAATGAAACCCTCTTCACCAACCTCCAGCCCCCTCAAGCCTCATACGCCTCCTCCTGCTCCCTTTTGCTCCCTTGGCAGCCTCCTTTACCCCCTACCATTCAGCAGAGCTGGCACCGAGACAAGAAGCAAGGGGAGATGGGATGAGGATGTTGGGGGAGGTGTGTGCGTGTGTGTGTGTGTGTGTGTGTGTGTGTGTGTGTGTGTGTGTGTGTGTGTGTGTGTGTGTGTGTGTCAGGGCTGGTGGGGTGGTAAGAGAAAGAAAAAGCGAATCAGTTGCACCTACAGAGAGCGCCAAGGGGCAGTGGGCAGAAATAGGGCTGTTAGTGAGGGGTTACAGTCTGAAAGTGTGAAGTGTGAGCCGCTGAGCTGGAACAGTAGACGATAAGGGCCGCGCTCGTTCTGATGGAGCGCTCCCCGTCGAGTTATCAGTCTATGAGGCTTTGGGGGCTTGTTTGTGTGCATGGTGAATGCTCATGTGCACATGTGTGAATTTCTTTTTCCACACGCGTGTTGCCGGATAGGCGCACTTGTGGATTCTCTGCACTCTCTCTGCACATGGAATTCGGTCGTGCACGTACGCGTTTGCGCGTCGACGTCTCCGAAGTCTGCACGCTGCTCAAAAAGTGTCTCCCCGAGTGCGACTGTCAGACGTCTCGCTAGGTGTCTGTCAACGGTCTGTGAGTGCGTGCGCGCGCGCGCGCGCGTGCGTGTGGCCTCCTGCACATCTGTTTATCTCATTGTATCAGTCCCAGCAGAAAGGGCATGTCTTCAGCGAGTCCCAGTCTGCCCATATGTCTGCCGTGATCCGTGAATAACTCTGCCTGCCAGTCTCAGACAGGGCCAGCCCTCTGCTCCACACTGCACTGCTCCCTGACACACACACACACACACACACACACACACACACGAGAGCTAATGCCTGCCCACACTTATTTATGCGCACAGGTACTCACACATCCTCCGATGCATGCACTCATACACCCACTCAAGGATACACACAGACATGTGCTGCTGCAAATTCTGCTCAGGTAGGTAATTGAAGCGGGGAGATAGACAGACAGACGTGCGTGCGCGTGCGCACACAGAAAAAAAATCCAAATGCTCACAGATGGGTAATTGATGCAAACACACCGGTAGATGCACAGAAAAGCCTTGCACACACACACACACACACACACACACACACACACTCAGTCTCATTTCCGCCAGGTTAGCGCGCCGAGGTTTTTGACATTGAACACGGCGGAGGGAAGTAGTTTATAAGCTTTAATAAAGTCTGATAATAAGGGGTAAGGTAAATAAGGGTGAGGTTAATAAGCTCCGGGTGAGAAGCTGTGTTAGAACACAGCACTGGAAAACTAAAGAGACCCAAGTTCAGGGAGATCAAAGTCTTACATAGAGATTACTCCTCTTGGAAAATAAACCACAACAAATTGGCGGCAGCCGAGGACTTCTCTCTGATTCTAACTATGATAGCATCAATTAGCACTTCAAAGCAGTGTAAGGGTTTTCTCCAGCTATCTTTAGATGCCAGTAGGCGTCTTTCTCCCTTTCTGTCAATAACACTCAAAGTTTTCTCTACAGGGAGAGCGAACGAGAGGGGGAGTTTGTCGGAAACCGAGCGGAGACACAAACATTTCCCACAGAATCCGCAGAGGTCAATATCACCTTCATAATTGGCTTTATTATACAAATGAATGCAGTCGCAAGTCTAAAATATCGAGACAGACGAATTGGGGAAAAAAAAGCGACAGGCACAAGTTCAAAGAATAAATTTGTGCCAGGATGAATCTGAGTGCGTGGGACTTCTTTTTTTTTTCCTGGTGTATATTCAGAACGTCTCTGTACTGCTTTCAGGAGGAGGTTATAATGATGTGCATGATTTCATCAGGGACTCGTGCCATCCGTACAGCTCTCTCAGCGTTTATAAGGTTCTCGTTTAGGAAAAAAAAAAAAAAAACACCAGCATCATCCTCATCACCATCATCATCAAACGGCACCAAAAAAAAATTATCTCAGTCATCAGCAGCCGTACATTTAACTCCACAGCGGAGCTGCGTCGTCCCGTGCGGTGGGAGGGCAGCCTGACCCTAATATTTCGGCCTAGACGGTCTGATTGCCGCTGATTGAGATGAGATTGCAATAAAGCAGCGCTCACTGTGGAGCCCTGATGATTTCCTCCTGCGTTTTGTCAGCTGTACAGATTGAGCCGCTGTTCATTATCATGGAGAGGCTGTCGACTGTTTGGGGAATCCGGTGGGAGGCTGGAGGGAGGAGACAAGGAGAGGGAGGATGAGGAGGGAAAGTAGGGAGGAGGGGGTAAATCAAAGCAAAGTTTGGTAAACTTTCCTGAAGGTCGTCCGAGAGCGTGGCTGGGACGGGCCCTGGGGATGGCCAATCAAAAGGCAGCTTTGTCAACCAATCAAACGGCAAGCAGTGTATCATCTTCAATCGACAAAACACGCCCGCGGAATAAAAGAAAGGAAACGCGAGCATGCATGCTTCACTCTTAGAAGGTGGGTACAGAGAGATCCTAACCTTTATCTGTATACTTTATCAGCGACTTGAGCGACTTTGACCTCCACAGCTATTAACAGGCATTTCTGACACACACGCGCTCACACACACACACATGCACCGAGTGCAGCACACATACAAATGCACTCTGTCCCTTTCTTTTGTTTTTCTCTTCACAAGCGCACATAGTAGGAAATTTAACGCCTCTCCTCACACACATGTACGCACACACACACACACACACACTGCTCGGTGCTATGGGGCTGTTTACATAAGGCCTTGCCCTGGGAAAGCACTGTCATGCTGCCAATGCTGCCAGCAGCGAAAGAGCGAGTGAAAGAGATGGAGAGCGTGGAGGGGAGGGAGATGGCGGGTGATGGAAGATAGAGCTTTGCCAGTCTGATGTGCTCGCAGCCTCGGGGACCGGCGGTCACTCAGAATGAGGGATGAGGATGGATGGAAGGAGGGATGCAGAGAAGGAATGCAAGATGAAAGGAGAAGTGTAGTCGAAGAAAATCTGAGCAAAAGAAGGATGGATTTGGTTGGATGAGAAGATACAGAGGGAGGAGGGGGGGGAGTTGGGGGTGTGGAGAGATAGATTTAAGCGGAGTGAAGCAGGCCAAACTAAGCAGGGCAGAAGAATGGACCAACAAGCAGAGAACAAAGGAGGTTAGGAAGAGGTTGGCAGGAAGGGAGGATCGAGAGACAAGAGAATAAAGCAGGAGGGAGGACAAGAAAGTGGAGGAAGATGGAGAGGGAGGAAGGGAGGGAGGGAGGGGAGGAGGAATCCCAGAGTCCCCTCAGTTTGATGCTGTTTCTCTTTGAGGCTCCTAATCTATATGAACTAACACATCAGCCTCATGTTCACACACTTGGAAGCATCATGTCTGCACTCGCAGGCTCAAGAGAGGGAGAAAAAAAGTTTATTTAGTCCATTGAAGATCGGGAGGGTTGGGGGTGAAGGGGGTGACTGATGTGGAAGGGAGGGGAGATGTACCCAAGGTCAAAACCACTTAAGTGTGTCCCTCTTTCTTCTTATGTAACTTCTCTCTCTCTCTCTCTCTCTCTCTCTCTCTCTCTCTCTCTCTCTCTCTCTCTCTCTCTCTCTCTCTCTCTCTCTCTCTCTCCCTCTCTCTCTCTCTCTCTCTCTCTCTCTCTCCGGTATCTGAGCCGCATACTAAAAAAACACACACACACACACACTCTCTCTCACACACACACGGAAGCATACTAAAGCAGGCGGGAGTGTATCGATTTAGCATGGTGTGCAGATTCCCACCACTACCCCTATACGCAGATTAAAGGGAGCGCAGGGCAACACACACACACACACCTGCGCACACATGCATGCACACACACAGCAGGGCGGCTTTTGCTCTCCCAGCTTTTTCCTTTATCAGTGCAAGCAGGGTTTAGTCATTATGCCTATTAATTTTATGCATATTGATAATTAGTCATCAGGCTTAAAGCGGTTGTGACAGTGTTTTCTAAACATGAGTTTATAGGTGCAGCTTTTTAGATCATGTTGTGTGTGTGTGTGTGTGTGTGTGTGTGTGTGTGTGTGTGTGTGTGTGTGTGTGTGTGTGTGTGTGTGTGTGTGTGTGTGTGTGTGTGTGTGTGTGTGTGATGATCATTACCCCGTGCCACAGCTTCTTGAGGCTCTCAGTGTGCCAGCTGCTATTCCCCGCTGAGGGGATGCACAGGCAAACACACGCACTGATGCTACACCTACACACTCCCATGTCACACCCTTTCTGTTTCAACATCACCGCTTGTGTGTGCTCTTCTCTGTCCCGCCTGGAGGAGAGTGTGTGAGTGCAGTGGCAGAGTGTGAGCCCTGTGTGATCTCGGTGTTCGCTCTTCCCTGATACACTCTGTTCCCAGGCCACACCATTAGTGGCCCACTGGACCCTCAGAGAAACCGGCACTGCAGACCCAAAAGAAAGCTTCTAGTGGCATGTACCGAAAGGGATACGGCACGCTCGGCTCCATTAAAAGCATTTCAAACCTATTTTTGTAAGCTTCACAGCTTCTTTTCTCAGGCCTGCACGCAGCCCTCCTCACACTATTGTGATTGTATCCTGTTCGTACTGTGACTTCGAATAGCATTAACTCAAGGTTTCATAAAAACTATGGTTGTGACTCAATATCCCAATTGTTACTTTGCAAATAAAAGCATTGAGTGTGTTAACATAACCACAGAAATCCAATAACTGTACTCATACAATTGGAATAATTGGTTATGACACATTTATATGCACTTCAGAAATTTAATATTTGAAAGATTGACATTGTTTGGATTATTTTCACGGTGACGAAGGAAACCTGGTGTTTCTCAACATCTGGCTTTGTCCTGTGGAACATGAGACACCTCTGGACTCTGGGTTTTTCATTTCAGTCACCATGAAATTATTTTCTCCTCAACAAATTATCGTGACAGTCTATTGAGAAGCGGTAATGGCTTTTATGTGATAAATCACATGATGCTTTTTAGATACCCACCTGAACAATCTGATAGGCCCAGAGATTTTCACCGTGCATAAAAATGGATTCACAATTTAATCGGGTGGAGTTTTCATCACATACTGGATCAAGGATATCATTGGCAAAAGTGCAGCACAACACTGGCAAGCCCAATGCATTCAGGATTAAATTAAACCTTAAATAGTTGTATAGGTATTAACTGTAGCGTTATTCGGCAGTCAAGTCTTAAAAAGGTTGTTTTCCTAGTGTGTGCGAGAATGAATGGTAGTTAATGGATTTTCCTGCGGGTAAGGCAGGAGTTGACTGACTGTACAAGAAGAAATCATGAAAAAAACCCCAAGAGACGCGTAGGTCTGCCCTTTGGCAGAAACTTTACAAAGCACCCTGGTTTCAAAGTTTGTTAAACGCGCTGAAGCAAACTGTATGTCCCTGTT